>NW_027250471.1:0-16713 GCF_030848795.1 Temnothorax nylanderi | reverse complement strand
CAAAGAAATTCTGTATTTAAGTTGTTTAACTGCGTACAGAAAAAGAGAAGCAAAAATATATGTTGAAATATTAAGTATAAAATTTGGCGTGGCGTCTCCCGACTGCTTTTTTAAAATATGCAATTAATAATTATATCTGTAATGCCTAATATAATAATAAGAAGAATAAATTGTAGTAAGTAATCAAGTATTTGTATAGATTTTCAATCATATTTGTTATTAGATAATATTTCCTAATAGTGTGTCAATTGTCTTAATATTTTATAATTATAATTATTTTATAATTTTATAATTAATATTATTTTAAATTTTTAGAAGTTTTTAATTTTGTACTTTATACTTATTATTATATGTGTATTACATTTTTATTACCAAATAAACCTGTCTTATATACCAATTAATTTTTAAGACTTGTTGTTTTTATTATTTAAACTTTTTAAACCTATTTTTGGTTAAATTTATTTTTGTATAAGTTTTTGTTTTAAAATTTTTTTTTATTATTTTAAACTTTTTAAACCTGTTTTTGTTGGTAAAGTTTTTGTTTTTAAATTTTTTTAAATTATTATTTTAAATTTTTTAAACTTGTTTTTAGATAAATTTATTTTTGTATAAATTTTTGTTTTTAAATTTTTACATTTTATCTTAAATTTTAGTTATTAAATTTATTTTTTTATAAGTTTGTTTTTATTTATTAATTTTTATTTTCTGCATTTAATTTAACCTAGTTTAGGCAGCAATCGGGAGTCTTTTTTTTTTTTTAAACAATTTTTTTATTTAATTTTTTTATATAAGTTTTTGTTTTTAATTTTTTAAAATTTTTGGTTTTTTATTATTATTTAACTTACTTTAGGCAGCAGTCGGGAGTCTATTTTTTTTTAAACTAACTCTACCAATTAATTTCTAAGTTCTTGTTTTTTGTATTTTGTTTTCTATTATTATAATTTTTGTTTTTATTAAATTTTTTAATTTTTTAATTTTTAGTTTTTTTAATCTGTTTTTTTACTGATTAATTTTAAGTTTTCATTTTTTTAATTTTATTATAATTTTTGTTTACAATCTTTTGCTGCAGTTGCAAGATTTTAATTATTTATTTATTTCATACTTTTAAAAGCAATATATATATTTATATGCTATGCAGAAGTATATTTTATAATATATAAATAGTTGAAAATGTAGGCACTATAGGCATAATCTAAATCTTATACACAATAGTATATGAGATTAATTATGACAAGTAATTTTCTCTATCTTTTTGGCATTTTTAATGATTTTTATTTATATATAATAAATTTAAATTTACAATTATATAAACATGTATATACAGGGTGTTAGGTAATAAGCGGGCCACTTCTCGTGGACAGAAAGAGCGAATTAAACTGAATCAAATTAAACGTCCTTTATCGTACTGTAAGTTTCTCAATAATTAATGAGAAATTAATTAATAAAGATAAGAGAATTAATCAGTGTGCATCCACACGATTTGACGAGAAAGAGCAGCCCAACGTTTACGTTACTATGTGCATAGCGAAATATTATGAGAGGAGTGCTTTATAAACAATAACGACAATGAGTGTCACTCATGTATAGTTAATAATTTTTGTTATAAACATAGCGTTCCTCCCAATATCTCGCCGCGGCCTAGCAACGTAAACATTGGGCTGCTCCTTCTCGTCGAATCGCACGAACGCATCTTGATTCGCGTATCTTTATTAATTATTTTCTTATTAATTATTGAAATACTTACAAAACAGTAAAAGACTTTTCGATTCAGTTTTACCCGCTTTAACTGCCCATCACGGGCATCACGAGCAGTGATCCGCTTATTACTTGACACCCTGTATGTATACACACATATAAGATACTTGATACCACATGGTATTTCCAAGGAAATGACTCGATAAACAAACTTGTATTAGGCAGTGTATTACTGTTTATCACACTATTTATTATATTTTTATTTAATTTTGTAAAGATTAAACCTGTATAAACAAACTTAACCTCTAACTACCGGCCAAATATGACATGTGAGCAATAGAGCAGACCAGCGCGCGCGATAACATCGTGCACGACGAGCGATATCCAATGAGCGTGCAGCAATGAACAGAACAGCTGTACGTTCTGCCGGAGCTCAATAGAGGTAACTGGAAATCACTAAAATTCCCCATGCGGATGCATGTCATTGGTTAATCAATTTCCTCTGTAACTCAGTCGATAGCCAATAAGAGAACGTATAAATGTAATATATTGTTTTTTCGCTTTTTATTTAACACAACGATTAATGATAATTATAAGCTATAAACCTTGCTTGATCAATAAGAAACTTATATACGGAAGCACATATCATAGTATGTTGTAGTTATCGAGAATTAAGGTAACAAAGGTTCGGCCCCAGTGAAACGCATACTCCCTCGTCTTCGCCAACCGAAGGTTGGCAGCAGTCGGGAGAAAAACACATGACACGTTGTCATCTAAAGGAAAGAGCTGAGATATATGGGAAAGAACTACACATACCTGGTTATAGCGATATTTCATTGTTAATATGAAAAATTATGGAACAAACTGTATTCGTTGCGCTTGGTCCGATGTGCAAATATTTACGGAATACAGATACTTTAGAAATTTATTTAGACAAAGATCACGATATAAATGAGTACTCCGAATTTCATAAATATATAGCGATCAATATTATAATTATTTAGAATAATAAACGAATTAATTTAATTTATGTAAAATTCTGATTATTTAAATTCGGTGTTCCAGAGTTAGAATCGATTAAAGTTAACCATGGAAGTTCTTAACTTTTCGCGCATTTCTATTTGTGCGTGTACCGAAATCAATCGCTTACACAGGTATTACAAATTCCATATTTCCAAATTAGGAATTACGTATTTAAAACACTAATTGTTATATAACCTACTATGTATGAATTAATAGAGAAGAAAAGTCAAAAGACAATCATAATTTATAGAATTTATATTTATCTTTACTGCTAAGTGTATAGCTTGTCATAAATGAGTAGAACATAAACCTCAATCTAAACGTTGGATTACGGAAATCGAATGATTAGAAATAGAGTGACACGACTTAATAATAACCAAGATTTAATTTAACAATTCGTTATTTATCATACTATACATAATACACATCTTGTTATAAATGCCTTCCCACCTGAAGATAGTTCGCATCCGAATCAAAAATAGCTCTTATTAGCTATTATTATTGTGTACATACATTATACATACAATATTTACATTTAGGAAAGATTCGGATGTTTCTCTTCAACCTTCATTAAACGGTTGTTTCCAATATTTTCCTTGGCGTAGTCGGTATTTAACATGTCACATTTAGTAAGACGTGCGTCGTCAGCGTATAGTACGGATATAATGGCAGCTTAAATACGTCCCAGCAAACACAGATATATAACGATTATATTACCACTATATAACAAAATGTAACACGCAATATAACACGATCATAACAGTTATGCAGACGTTAGTTGTAATTTCGCATATATGGATTATTGCAGTTATATAATATAAATAAAGCGGTGTTATATAACATTTATATAGCAGTAATATAATGTAAAGCATTATTGTTATATAACTGCAGTGTAACCGCTATCGTACATTTTATTGTACATTAATTAATTTATAATTTACTTTTTGTACATACTAATTCCAGAAAAAGTTTTTAAATTAATTCTAAGCAAAAACAAACTGTTTTATTTGCTTTTCCTTGAAATTAATTAAAAAACCTTTTCTGGAATTAGTATGTGCAAAAGACATACATGTTTTTGCGTAGGAAAGGGACAAATATAAATATTTAATAATAATTTTATTAGATATATTTTGCACTCAAAACATGTAGAAAATATATATTATATTTTTCTATATATATTATGTTAATATAAATAACATTTTTCTTATTTTGTTAATGAACATTTTAAACAGCTTTTTATCACAATACATATTGATCCGGTCAAGGATCATTCAAGGATTCCTGTCGCATATAAAATCTTTGGTATATATCGCATATATTCTATGGAATATATGCGAGATATTCCAAAATCTAAATTTCATATTGGCTGGTGGTTTCCACATTCTAGTTATGCATGTGGTAAATATTTTTCTACTCATTTTTGTGCTTATCCATAATTTCATGGAGATTTTGTAGAGATTCTATGTCGATATAAATAATACAATAACTTTTGCTTATTTTATTTTTCACAAGAGACAGACCATTTGTTCGTAATGTACCTTACATTCACATTCTAATGTGAGCTGTGTCATTCCTAATGTGCATTTACTTGCGTCTTCATTAATTTTGACAATAAATCCAAATATTTTTGTTACATTTCAATTTAAACAGATCTACTGTTGTTGTATAATTAAATATAGGCTGTAATTGCACATATGTATATATTATTATAAGCATCAGACATGAATCTGTTTTTGTTGTGGAGTCCACCAGCCAATTCTCTATAGAAAATAATTATGTAAAACTAGTCAATTGTACAATCTCTGATTTTCAATCACAACTTTGTAAAAAGAAAATCAAATTGCGTTTGTAAAAAAAGAAAAAATTTTACTAGCGGTTTAATGAACATAAGAGACATTTTAAGCACTGACAAGTGATTCGAATTTCAGAGTTGTATGACAATTAATATTGATACTTATAATTAACTTATAATATATAACTTATATACTATCCTTTACTTCATCATAACGCGTTTATCTGTCGGACTTATACCTATAGTTTAATAATCTCTTTTCTGAATTATTTTACGAGCATGCTTGTCTAGTGGACATCAAAAGGAGTTGTATTCATGTTTCCTCTGGAAGATTTATAGGCTAGTGCGGACTCTATTCCTAAAAGGGGCAGTTCCAGCACCCACTGGTCAAAGCTCGATCAAGGACATCGACCAATGCGGACTCTGTCCTCGCCAGAGGACAGTCCCAGCACCCACTGGTCAAAGCTGGATCAAGGACATCGACCAATGCGGACTCTGTCCTCGACAGAGGACAGTCCCAGCACCCACTGGTCTAAACCAGGAGTGCTGGCACTATCTCCTTGCAGAAATATTCCGCACTAACCTAAGTCCTCCATATAAGTACATCTCCATCTAATGTCTGATAAATGAGCACATTGTGCTCATTGCAATTGTAGGAGCAATTGTAAACAAATTAAAAAAGATTATTAAGCTATAAGTACGAAAGATAATGGAAACATATCCATTTCTCTATGATTACATTGCAACCTCTAATTCTCAAACATGTCATAGTAAAAAAAATCCTATTGCATTAACCTTTAGACCGCCGGAAAGCCTAAATATAGGCTCTACGTATGATCGGAAAAAAATAAAAAAATAACATTTCTCATTTGCGGTTGAATAAACTAGAAAAACAGCTTTTAAGCGTTGACAATTAAGTGATTAAAATTTCAGAGGTTATAAAATAGTACAATGAGCCATAACAAAATATTATTGCAAATTTTTTAAGCCTTAAAATTAAAATAAACCTTTAAATACGTATGATGTATTTTCTTAAGTTTTGTTCTCCTTGTCCTTCTCTTTTTCTTCTCTTGTTTTACGCTGTTTTGCGAAGCGGATCCATTCAGCCGCGATGTTATCAAATTCGGACTCTGTGAGCGTCGAATGGTGCGAGGTAATATGTCCTTAAAACAAAAATAAAAATATGAGCAATATAAATAGATATTACAATAAATATATTTTTAATGTATAGGATTATATTATATTATATTATTATATTATTACCTATAATATAGGTAATACATACCTTCAAGTTATCTAGCTCTCGTACGAGGGCGAATCAAAGCCACGTCCTCCGTCCTCGACCGTCTCTCGCCGGCGTCGAGTCCTTTCACGAGCGCCGGGCCGTCGCACGCACGAGACACCCGCGAACGCGGTTCACGATTACAATTTCCTACGGACGGACGCGATCTTCCAAATGAATATCGTCGCGATAGGCACGAGGCACGATGGCACTAGCGGAAGCTGCGGAAGAGGAAAGAGACTTAGGGCCGGTCTACAATCAGTCGTATGTCGGAGGATATTTTCCGTTTCACGTACGATGCGCATAATGCATTATTTATCCTTTGTTTATTAACACTCGATGAATAACAAGGAAAAATGATGCATTATGCGCATCGTGCGTGAAACGGAAAGTACCTCTGTATTAAATATGTGCACAACGTGTTCTAACCTATAATATAGGTAATACATACCTTCAAGTTATCTAGCTCTCGTACGAGGGCGAATCAAAGCCACGTCCTCCGTCCTCGACCGTCTCTCGCCGGCGTCGAGTCCTTTCACGAGCGCCGGGCCGTCGCACGCACGAGACACCCGCGAACGCGGTTCACGATTACAATTTCCTACGGACGGACGCGGTCTTCCAAATGAATATCGTCGCGATAGGCACGAGGCACGATGGCACTAGCGGAAGCTGCGGAAGAGGAAAGAGACTTAGGGCCGGTCTACAATCAGTCGTATGTCGGAGGATATTTTCCGTTTCACGCACGATGCGCATAATGCATTATTTATCCTTGTTTAACACTCGATAAACAACAAGGATAAATAAATGCATTATGCGCATCGTGCGTGAAACGGAAAATACCCTCTGACATACGACTGATTGTAAACCGACCCTTAGGGTATTTTCCGTTTCACGGATGATGCGCATAATGCATCATTTATCCTTGTTTATTAACACTCGATGAATAACAAGGATAAATGATGCATTATGCGCATCGTGCGTGAAACGGAAAGTACCTCATATTAAATATGTGCACAACGTGTTCTAACCTATAATTCTAACGTACAACATACCTTCAAGTTATCTCTCGTACGAGGGCGAATCAAAACCACGTCCTCGACCGTCTCTCGCCGGCTTCGCGTCCTTTCACGAGCGACGGGCCGTTGCGCGCACGAGACACCTATACAAATGCGGTGAACGCGGTTGACGATCTCCCACGGACGGGCGCGGGTCTTCTAATCGTGGCACGATATATTTGGCACTAGCGGAAGCGGAAAGAGACCGCGAACTTGCGCGCGCTATGGCGCGTGCTATCGAGAGGTTATAAAATTCAAGCGGTAATTGAAATTATGTTATATAATATTTATATAATATCAACGCAACCGTTGTTGTATAACACGCATATATTGCAGTTGTATAATTGTGCATTTATTATAACATAGAAATAACGGAGCAACATAATAGTTTTATAACCTAGTTATATAATAATAATAAAGTAAAGTTATATAACTGTTATGCTACTACAGTATAACACCTGTTATATAATCTGTTACTCCCAGGTTATATATCAATTATATTTGGTGTTTGCTGGGGTACAATTAATACTATTTGGGATAATCTTGGGGATAATAATGTGTTGCAGTAAATTACACAATGGTATATATTGTAATGTTTGTAAAAAACCTTTTAAAAAAAGTCGACTATATTTAGAAGCACACTTATTCTATGAACATAAAATATTTACCACGCAAGGCAATTTTATATTGGGAAGACGCATCCAGCTCGATGTATCCGTGGCGATATTTCACACATGAACAGAAGTATATTGCGATTTGCATAATTTGTGGAGAAAATTGTCGTATACATATAAACTTGTGGCTATTGTCCTACGATAAATCGATATCTTTAATATTATAATTCTTTAATGATTCTCAAAGCTGACAAAAATAAAAATTTGATTTTTAAACTATTTTATAAAAAAAATTGTTGTTTATTCTCAATTGTAGTAAGAACCGATAGCCACCAATTGATAATATATCTTGCTCTTACTTGTTCTGAGAGCCAATCACAAAAAACTTCTCGGCGACGCAAATCTTGAGGAAATAATCTTTGAGTTGTATGCCTCTTAAATGGATGCCATCCAAGATTATGCTTAATAATTCTGTGGACTCTAGTATGGTACACCTGTAGGTCATGTGCAATACTTCTTGTGCTCGTATGCGGATTAGCAATAATTGCCTCTCTTACAGTATCAATTGTTCTCTCATCTCGTTGGGCTACATGCCGTGGACGTGTTGGAGCGTGTAACATTCCATGTTGACAAGTTCTATTATATAGAACTTGAAAAAAACCGTGCCCCGGGTGTTGCTTATCAGGAAAACGTTCGGCATAGAGGGCTGCTAAATACTTCTTACTTAATGTGTGGGAGTAGTACTAAAACTTGTAACATTCAGATTATAACATTGATACTTAATATGTAATTATATATTTGGTTAATATCATTGATCTAATGTCTATTTTTAAACAAAGTTAATTTTTGAAACATCTACTTTTTGCAAAATCCGCATGTATACTTTGGTTTGTTATATAGTTGGCCATATTTTTTGTAAAGAGGTTTTGCTAGGATTGTACTGCTTTTTATAGAATCTACTTGTTCCAAAATCTACATATACTTGATTTGTTATTTATTTACTTCAGAATATCAATTAAAATTCATGTTGAGCCGTCAGCATTGCACTATTTTTGCAAAGAAAATGTATGCATTATTGACATTTCGAGGCAAAGAGCATTTTTGCTTCCTCATAGAGGAAGCTTTGTTTTTGTAAACTTTGTATATGAACCTTTAATTGCGTATAAAGTTGGGTCTAATCAACCAAATTTAAAAGAATTATATATGAAATAGGGGTAGAAAAAAACTAAAGAAAAGATTGTTTTTCAGTTTTTGATGCCAATATGTTCTAAAACGTCGAAACATTGCGTTAAAAAAAAATTTCCATGTGTATGTGTGTGTGTACGGATTTGATGTCCGTGGTTGTTCTAACTTCTGTAAATTTTAAGATATCGGGCTCAATTTTTTTTAAATGTAGAGTATTATTAAAGGAAAGTTGGTATTGTATTTGGCGATGATCGGTAAAGGGGATCATTTTTTATAAAATTTTGAATTTTTTGAAAGATGTCCGTGGTTGCTCTAACTTCCGCAAATTTTGAGATATTAGGCTATTTCTAATTCTATTATATTTTCCAGTCTTCTCTACCCCTATTTTATATATAATTCTTTAAGATTTGATTGATTAGATCCAGCTTTATACGCGATCAAAGGTTCATATGCGAAGTCCATATATGCATGTAGCCTGAACTCCCAAAGTCAACATCGATTTGACATTGCGTCAATAATAAATCCCACTTGTGCTACTAAGCTGACCTCTTTTCAATTCATAAAAAGGTTAAATTTAAAATGGAAAAAGCGTGCAAATTAAAAACTTGCACATTGCTTCCTCATCATTACAGATCACTAGTAACGCTACTATTGCTCCTATTTTATTTCACTTATAAAGCTTCCTTTATGAGGAAGCCAAACTAATAAATACTAATAATTATGCATCAAATAAAATACAAACTTCTTCATAAAAGGAGCTTTGTCAGCGAAATAAAATAGGAGCAATGGTAGCGATCTGTAATGATGAGGAAGCAATGTGCAAGTTTCTAATTTGTACACTTTTTTTATTATTAGAATTGTATGAATAACTTTATGTATATTTGTATCAATGTACGAATATCTTTGATCTTTTATCTCACCGCATATCTTTATTTTGATATTTCGATTAAAATAAATAAAGTGCCACGGTCAATCATGGTTTTACAATTTTAGACGTCACCATTTTTATCGCGCATTGTCTCTTTCATTAATCATACTATATATTATATGGATAATTCCAGATTTGCACCGAGTTCTTCAAAATCAAGGGAAGACGAAGATTTTCATGGCAATGTGCTATCTGAAAGTGCAACAGATAAAGACCCGATGAAATCGCCTGAATTATTTTATTTACTTAGTTGAGCACTCTATTTAAAATAATTTTACAAATTTAATATTGACCAAAACGCTCTCTGTCAATCTAAATTGCATTATGTGGAAATTATTGGTGTCAGCAATTAAACATTTATTCGTAGCAAAATTTTTCTTGTGATTTTTTGTGCCAATGAGGACATAGTAATTCATCATGCAATATCTGAATTTTTTGTAATTTTACTTTTATGTATGTACCGTTACTTTTATATTTTAGTTTATGTTCTTGATTGAGATGAATGTATATATAAAGTTTTGCATTCTTGTTTTTTACAATAAAATTACAGAGAATTATTATGCGATTTACTTTGCACAGTATTACACACATTTTATCTTTCAATAAAAAAATTTTCAAACATTTAATTTAAATGTACTCGGCCTTAGTAAAATATGGTGTTGATACGCGTACAAAAATTACTTCTGATAAGTCATATTGACTGCTTATATATAGATCTTCAAAGTACATATGATAATTTTAGTTAAGAATCGAATAAAATGTGTTATTGAAACATTTCTTTATATATTTATTACTTTTCACATAAATGCAGGGCGAAGGAATAATTCAAGAAATCGGACGAAACTCTGAATAGAATAACCAGTAACGTCACGGATTCCTATGTTCTGTAATCGGTACACAGACAAGCATTATTCTTTTCTGGAACTTTGGATGATTAAGCCATTCGAGAGATTCTTCGACTTGCGGTTCGCCTGGCTGTGCTAAACGGCTGCCTACTCCTCCCCGATGGACCTCCCCTTTGGCCGTGTCGATGGGTTGGCCCGCAGGTTCGTTCGCGTGTGATGCTCCGTGGGTACGCTCCTGCGTGTCCCGCCCCCCTGTCACTGTGACCGGACGTCACTTTATGGGTACGTGGATCACGCGATAATTCAACTTTTCAGCCAGATTTGCCTATCAAACGGTCGCCACTCGGTTTAACCCCCTTTCCACCGAGAAGGTAAATATCGAAATCACGGTACGCCGTTATCACACCGCCACGTTAGTCCCCCTTCTCCTTTCAGGTTCTCGCCGCTGGATGGATCCCCGCGCCGCCGCTGCCTCTCCTGCTGGATCACCGCTGGACAACGTGGGACCACTCGCCGACCGAATAGGTAAGTGGAGAACGTGCGTGTTTAACTAATCGACCGATTTCTATTTCAGCTTATCGCCCCGGATGGATCTCAACTGCCGCTGACGTTCCCAGATCCTCGCCTTATCGCATACTGGAACACCGCTGGACAACGTTGGATTCAATTCCAATCCAAACAATCAATCAATATAGTATTTTTTAAAAATAATTTTTTTGTTTTTAAAATTTTATTAATGTTGTTGAATAGAGGAGATTTTACTATAAAACTTTTATTTGAAACATTTTTTGATATCTCGAATATTTTTCGAAATATATCGAGAAAAGCAAAAACCGGCTCTACATATGAGTGGTGGTTTCACTCCTTAAAACCGTTTTTGGGCAGCTACAAAAAATTTCTAAATTCATCTTTTTACTCCCCCTACATGTGTGGAAAGTTTCATTAAAATCAGAATTTTCGAGTTCGCTAGGTTTCCTTGTGAGTCGAAAAGTCATGTATCATTTTGTAATTTTCGCAATAGTTGATGAGTTATTATAATTAATTAATGATTAAAAATCGCCGTATTAGCCCGGCCCACCGCCAAATGTAAGCGCGCGGCGAGATGCGGCCGCCCCGCGATCGGCGCGCAGGCAGTTGCTTATTACAAGCGGCGATGGATACGCACGAGCGCGAGCGGCGCGTAACGCTGGACCCCCGTCCTGAGCGATGATAGTTTCTCGCCTTTTTTAAATAAAAATAAAACTTTCTAACAGCATAGAAAAATTTTTTGTGCGTAGGGTGGTGTGGGGTGATGTGCAACGTTTCCGATTCCTGGTCTGCATGTCGACATTTGACAAAACCGCATACTGCCATGTGTTTGTGTCGACAGTGTCACAAACCGCATACTGCCATGTGTGGGAAGTTTCATTAAAATCAGAATTTTCGAGTTCGCGAGGTTTCCTTGTCAGTTTGATCCGCTCTATCTGCATACGAGCAAAGTACCAAACATTCAGGGACATCCTGTATATAAACGGGGGAGAGGGAAGGCGGAGCCACCCTCCATCTCGTAGCCTTTTTCTTTAGCATATCATTAACTCCAAATGGTTTTACATAGGTTTCCAACTTTCTACGCGAAGCGAGATCCATCCCACCTCACTCCTGTTTATAGGGCGAAACGAGATCTAATATTATACGGTTTCACATGGGTTTTCAACTTTTTGCACGAAATTTTACGCATTTATATATTTGTGCGTACATCAAAACCAACTATTTACATGTTATAAATTTTATATTTTTAAATTAAAAATTACATGTTTATAATACTAATTGTTATAATCGAAATCAACGTTATTTATCATACTGTACATAATACATACACAGCTTGTCATAAATCCCTCAACACTTGAAGATAGACGCGTCCGAGTCAAAAATGGCTGTTATTAGCTATTATTTGTGGTGTACATACAATATTTACATTTAGGAGAAAGTCATGTGTTTCTCTCCAACCTTCATCAAACGATTGTTTCGAATATTTTCCTTGGCGTAGTCAGTATGTCACATTTAGTAAGACACGTCACATTCTCCGTGGCATATTGCGGATATAATGGCAGCTCAACGACGTACAATTGATAACATTTCGGATATTTGTACTGAAGTAAAAGGGCGTACAAGGTGCGGAATATGTAAAAAAAAGTTTTAAAAGCCCTACATTAGTAGAAGCACACTTATTCCATGAACATAAAATATTACCACGCAAGGAAACTTTATCTGGGAAGACGCATCCAGCTCAATGTATCCATGGCGATATTTCACACAAGTATATTCCGATTTGCATAATTTGTGGAGAAAATTGTTGTATACGTGGTACGCAAGACTTACAGAGGCATCTGAAATTGCATGAAAATGACATCTACATAATGAACCAAATACGAGAAGAAATTAATAGGTGTAGCGGACTATCGCAACATTTTACAGTCGACACGGAAAATTATAAAACAAACTGCAATCATTGCAGTTGGTCTATTAAAATAATTCATGGAACAGTTTTCTCAGAATATCACCTGGCTGAGTGTCGTATTACAAGCAAACACTCAGAATCTGATAGAGGAGCTGGAAACTGTAATGTTTCCTTGTAATTCTCCTTGATAAAATTATAATATTACAAAGAATCATTTTAATCACAAAGAATTAAAGAGAGAGAAGAGAGATAACATTATAAAATAAAAATATTTAATTAAAATAAAATAAATAAATTTTTCTTGTAAAAAACTTGGCGCTGCTTTTTTAAGGTCTATCCAGACAAACTTGCATAGGTGCATAAGCATATGCATAAAGAGATGGATTGGTCTATTTCTTTTTGCACATATATATGAACCCATTTCTTACCTTTTTTGATCTAAGAAACCGTTAAAAACCAGTCTAACCAGTTTTTTAGATTAATCTAGAAACTGATTATTAAAACTGAGACGTCAACTAAAGAACATAATCAGCATCTGACAAACCGTTAAAAAAACTGAGGAAGTTATCAGTTACTGATGGCAACATTCAGTGTCTAACCAGTTTTTTAGAGTAATGTAGAAACTGATTATTAAAACTGAGCGTCAACTGAAGAACATAATTAGCATCTGACAAACCGTTAAAAAAACTGAGGACCAGTCATCAGTTACTGATGGCAATACTCAGTGTCTAACCAGTTTCTTATAGTATTGTAGAAACTGATCATTAAAACTGGACGTCAACTGAAAAGCATTACCAGTAACTGACTCTCGTAATTCAACCTCATAAATTGTTTAGATTGTTTTTTAGACACTTGTTGCGATTGTTGTGATTTTTATTAAGGCAAATATGTTTTCAAAGGTCAAAAGTGAAATTTGTTGCGCGTCGAAACTTTTAAATATTTTAAATTTTATTTTCTCTCCGAATCTCGAGATACGGTTTTATAGTCAATTGCGCGCCGACCAAAATAGTCAGACTTACGACACACCCGTGGAGTAATAAAATCCTGTCTCTTTTCGCTATAAATTCTTTACAGTCATTTTGATGTTTTAAGGGTTAAATCGAATCAATTTAATTAGAGCCTAATATTAGACTACTAATTGTAAGATCCAAGCTCGGACTATAAATGGCATTTTATACTAATTTGGTTTTACAAATAAAGTTAACAATGGATATTGAATACGCAATATAATCTCAAATCTATTATACAAATATAAATTCTATATTATAATGTACAATTATTGGGAAATAAATGGATTTAAACAGTTGAAAAGTTTTTCTCAAATATAAACGTGCAAGCCTAATAATATTGTTCCACTCGCGCTGAGAGGGCCATTAAGAAACTTCACCGGTTATAATCGTAGCCAAAAGTTTCGCGCGCGTTCGGCTGTCTTTCCGTACAGCGCGACCTTCTCTCCACTCCACAATTTTTAGCGTAGACTGTACAGTTGCCACTTCTCTATGGCGACACACTTCTAAATACCGTCAAAATACCATCAAAATACCGTTAGTGAAGAACTTCGGATTACAATTACACATAAAGTGTACCGCTACGTATCTCCATTTTGTAATATGTCATTCCTAATATCATCATGCATCATTTATTAGTTTTTTTTTAGCAAAATACATAACCAATTTCTGAGCTGTGTGAAGTTGGCCTCCCTACTACTGAAAATCCAATAATAACTATTACCATTTATTTGGTGGTTGTTTGATGGTGTTTGGTAGTCCATTCCCGATGATTGGTAGTCAAAACTGTAATTAATAATACGAAAAAAGACATACGCGCGTGAAGTTAGCTGCCCCTCTTGTAAAACTCGGTTTTCCAGACTACGTATATCGTTATAACTGCAAGCATTCGTTTGGTGGTCGCGTGCTGACGTTTGGTAGTCCATTTCCGTTGGTTGTTAGTCAAAACTGTAATTAATAATACGAAAAAAAGACATACGCGCGTGAAGTTAGTCCGGTCGGACTAATTTAGGAAACTTGATAGATTTTATAAAAATATCGATTTAATTATTATAATAATTGCAAATATGTATATCCAAAGAACGTAAAATATTTTACAATAAACCTATTTTTATAATATAAAAATTTATAATAAAATTGTATGATCACATTATTATCAGCTATATAAATTTATAACATCAGTTGTACCTGAATTTTTTAAATGTTGTTAGCACGCACAAAACAAGGTGTAATCTGTTAAATTTTTGTATATATTATTCATTTTTCATTTATTTTATATTTTTGTAACTAAATATTGCTTAAGGGTCGGCAGGAGACATGGTGGAGACACCTATCGGCCGGCCTGGAATTACGGATTCGTAATAACCATATTTTAGCCAAAATACCGAATAAATCTTATTAAATTTAGGATATTCTTAATCAGTAAGCTCATCTGTAGGGAGGTAAAGAGCTATTTTATGAAAAAAAGGTAAAAATAAAAATTTTTAATAAACTTGGGGGAATGGGCAGCTAGCAACGGGTTAGGTTGGGTTAGCCGCGAATCCGTATTTTATTTATTATAAATTTTTAAGAGCAAAAATGCAAAATCGGGCTCTTTAGCTCCCTGCATTATTATATACAGAATATATTAAAAAAAAATTCGCGAATCTATGTAACTTATTTTATGAGAAATATGGATATTACGAATCCGATACGGTTCTCACTAGATCTAAGAAGCTGGGGAAATTTTCGTGGTAACATACTGACTGCTTGACAAGAAGAGAGCATCATTCCATCTTTGTCTCTCTTACATCGCATATGTAGTAGCGTCCATGTACAAAGTACAAACACTAATACATGAGCACACGGATGCAAATATTGAGAGATAATGTCAGCAAAAACCAGCTATCATTATTTTTATTTTTTTTGTATATGTATGCATATGTAAAGAAAGAACAAAAATAAAGATAATTTTGAAAAATAAGAATCTATTTGTGTATGTATAATTAAAAATTAATAAAAAATTTAAAAATCAATTTATTTTATATATATATATATTTTATATCATAAAAAAACATAATATCGTTACAAACATTTTACATGTCATGCATATTACGTGCATATATATATATATATATATATATATATATATATATGCATGCACAAATGTGAAAGTCAATCCTTTTCATCGTGTTCGCAATCATTCGCAAACAAATTATAATTGCAAATGTTGTCTCTCGTGATAATATTCCTACACGTTATCATTTATGCACTATAATCGCAAGTTAACTATATCCATCCCATAGGCATACACACACTAAAAATGAAAAATAAGAATAATTTTTTATCACACCTCAAAATAAGAGAAGACTACTTACATTTTCAGTCAAATTAGAAAAGCAAAATATTGATTATAATGCGCAATTTAAAAAACGCAGCAGTAAAATTATATTAAACAAATAAAAACTAAATATGATTATAAAAAAAACATAATTTTATAAAGAGAGATAAGCAAAATTACAAAAAAATACACCCTTATATTATTTTAGAAATACAAATATATAAAATAAAAAAGTGATCTGAAAAGTGGCTGTAATAGACGGAACTTAATCTGATAGCAAATGAAGAATCAATACGTTTCATTCACCTAGTTTCAACTATTCCAAATAGAGATATTATAACTAAATATTTTTAAATTTTTTAACGTGTTTCACAGAACCTTTATTAGTTTAAATATAAAAAAAATCTAGCATAACTTAGAGCGTAATGCTACAACTAAGATGTGGGCGGTATGGTAGTAGCCTTTCTCATAATAGTCCAAACCATTAAAGAAAAGCCGAATCAACAGCATGACAAAATAAAGGAGATACT
>NW_027250470.1:0-16811 GCF_030848795.1 Temnothorax nylanderi | reverse complement strand
TATTGGATACATTGGTGCATTTAAACTTCTTGCGGCTTAATGATATGACTGAAGCTTTTTTTCTTTTTATCGAAAAAGTTAATATAAATCTAAAATATTTAAATTGTGTACAAATGTGGTTTGTTTACGAGTGTCGTTTCGCTCACTCGATAATCTTATAAAGTAATTCTAATAAGTAGAAAAAGAATAAATCAAAGCTGTAAAAAAATTAATCTTAGGATTTATAGGGAAAAGAGTGAAACAAGTTTCTTGTAACTATTGGTACAGATAATTTTCATAAGCATCTCTAAAAAATTATTGAACATTGTGTGTGTATGTATGAATGATCAAATCAGTATGATTTTAATCCAATGAGATAGAAATTCGCAAATTCTAAACAAAAACAGGAATATTTTTCTTACTATACTAAAATAGCTTTTATTTCTAAGAAAATTATTAATGTTGCACTCAGTTTGGACAATACAAAGGTGTTTAAATGACTAATTGCATTGTCCAGCGATACTTAACCCGAGCGTCTCTTAATCCGAATAATAAAATGAAACGATAGAATTATCCGGAAACGTACCTTCGTTGAGCAAATCCTCCGATCGAAACCAAAATCTCGCGACGTCCTCCGTTACTCCGGCTTGTATCGAAATTGCTCCGACTTTGAAGACAGGAAAACTGACTGGCGCGCACACACCGTAACTAGGGCCGCCGGATATTACATCCCGAATTTCCGGCTGTCTTAATCTTCCTCCCACGCGCCCGAAACATCCTCTTCTCCATCTATCTCAGAAAGGCTCGCGAAGCATCTGCCGAAGGAGTAGGAACGACAAGAACTATCAGATGACTGGCGCGAGTAGGACAACGAGAGACAAAGGAAGGAAGAGAGAGGGAGAGAGAGAGAGAAAGACGAAAAATAAGAACGGCAGGGGAACGAACAGACTCTGTTATCTGATCCGGTAGTATTGGCCGTTCCTTCAGGACAAGTTTGAGCGACAGGAGGAAGAAGGGAAGCCGCGCAACACTGCACCGGGTGGACGTGGGTCGCGTGTTTCAGTCGACGTGCGGACGCGGACTAAAGCTCTCGACGGACGGACAGGCGCTCGTCGTCGCGTCGCGTCGGCTCGCGCGACGGCGAGAAGCGGCGGCGCTTCCTCTTCCCTCGTGGTCGTCGCCCGTACGGCGCAGGGCTGACTGAGGGAGGCCGCGGCGCCGAGCGTCGCGACGCGACGCGACGCATCGCGCCGCGCCACACCGCGCCGCGCCGCCGGAGCCGGAGCCGGAGCCGGAGCCGGAGCCGACCCTCGAGCCTGCGTTCGTTCGCGTGTGCCCGAGTCGCGCCGATCTCACACCCTCTCGTCGAAGAATTTTCGTCAAGGATAATCGTTTCATTGGGGAAGAATCGACTCACGATTGTCTAGAAACCTCTGATCTGAAATATTATACATCTCAAAATCACGTCACTACAACCCAACCGAAAACGAGTGTTTCATAGAAAAATCACGAAAAGCATGTTTGATTTTTTAAATTAATTATACGCAAATTGTACATATTTTAAAAAATTTCTAAAAAATAATAAATATAACGGTTTTGATTGGATATTTATTGTCTGGTTTAGAATTGCAGTGTTTTAATATTAGCTTTGAAACTTATGCGACACCTTATATGAAAACATAGATAACAAATGGATACACATTGTAGATATTATACTTTTGTTTGGTCATATAAAATAATATAATTATACATTTTATTTTTTTAAAGTAATATTCTCCCTTTTCATTTTAATTAAACTTTTAATTAATTTTATTGTATTATTATACATCAACTTTTAATAATTAACTATTGTACAGTTGTCAGTTATAAATTATACAGAGATGGCTGGTTTTACTTTGTAATTATTTGCCGCTGATTTTATCATTTTACTGTTTTATGTTTTAATTTTGTATTCTATAATTGAGATCATTTTCAATGATTTATTTAAAAAAAAATGAATTGTTCTGATGACGCGAATGCATATTCACACATTGTTTTGCAACTTTTTAATGAATAAATCTACGAATCTTAGCATTAAAAGTGTATACCCACATTTTTAATATAATTTGGCTAAATTCTAAAAAATGCGCAATTTTCAGTGGATCTCATTCTTTTGTGATAATTTGTGTGCAAATATCTTTTTGAAATCTCTGCATTCGAAATCTACGCTTTCAATTGTGAACTGCAGAAATTAATTAAACAATCAGAAGATTTACTACGAAGTAATGCGGAAGGGATGGACGAATGAGAGCGTCTAATTTAAAATCCCATTTACCGGCCGTTATTATATTGTCGCGTAACTACCACGCGCCGTCGCATAACTACCGTATCATACTTCACGGTAAGAATGACAATTCACGAGATCCTGCAGGATCACGCTGCTGCAATTGCCATGATACCAGCCACAATTCGCGTGGCTCGAAAGGTATATTAATAAGCGGTACACAGGACAGGAAGCAGCATCTCCTTCTCCACTTTCCTTTCCACTCTTTGTGCTTCTATCTCGCTACCGCTTTTTCCCCCGTTCCACCCTTTGGTGGTGCAGCGTGCGTCTCCGTGTACCGTGTACGCGCGTGTATACGTGCCTTGGCGGTACATCTCCGGGATCCACAGAATATCACCATTCCTCTCGCTTCCTCAATTCTCTCCGACTTCTCTCTTATTTTCTGTAAAGGAAAACGAGCACGAGAGTTGGGCACTCCGTCTGCAAGCATCGTCTCCACGAGTCGTTTCTTTGATATCTATCTGTCGTTTGTTCGTATCTTTCACTTTTTTGCCCCTCTCTCTCTCTTTCTCTCTCCTTCTTTCTCTATCTCTCCTTCTCTCTTTCTCTTCCTTTCTGTCTCTTTTCTCTCGTAGCCGTCCACCGCCATCGCGCAGTTCTCTCGTTTACTTATATCTTACAGTTTGCTCTTGGGTGCTCGACGTTAAAACGGACATCTAACTTCAAGTCGCCGAAGACGTCGGAAAACACGTCCGGTCATTTTTACGTCCATCACGATCTCGTAACTCATTTGAAATATCCAAACGTGACTGAAAACGACGTCGCTCTATATTTCCCCCATAAAGTGCAAAAATTTCCTTATAAAGAGCGGAAATAAAAAGGAGAAATTTTGACATGGCGGAAAAATAATGAGATTTTCTTGTTTCCGATCATAAATCGTATCGAATGGGAACAGGGGTTTCGAACGAATAATACAGCGCACCATAAGACGAAAACTTCCTATTACTTCTTTTCCATCATATTTTTTCTAATAGCGACGATTTTTGTATTACGACCGGTGTGACGCGAGCGCTGCCGATTAATCGCAAGGAAATCTTGGCTAACGACAATTATTGCCCGCGACATGGACACGTCTCAACCCCAAGCGGATCGTTTCGACCGTTGGGCACGCGCATCTCTTATGCACAGAAATGCGATACGTGAGCCGCGTTGAGATGCCAGCAGGCATCTTCGAGTAACCGGAAGAGTGAATATTTCAGGAGACGAGTCGTAAGGCGCGAGTATCTCATTTTTTCGCGCGACCGCAAGACGCAAACTGGGACGATCGAGCCATTTGTTTTAAGAATTGATCGTCCTGTGCCGGCCATCGACATCTTCGAGGAGGACTCCGCGACGAGTGATGCATCCTGATTGAATACGTGAAACTTCCGCCTTGAGAAGTCAATTCTTTAATATACGTGGAAAATTGTGTGTATATGTTCCTAGACCTTTTTTCCGAAACTAACGTCGCAGTCTCGAGTCACGGCGCAAAGTCGCGCACGATTCTAACACGGACAAGGCCGTGCCTTTGTCGCTCTACCACGAGTCCTTGAATTGGATTAGGCCGAACTCGGGAAAAGATCTGAGGGACGATAATGTCGGGGGCTGACAGAGAAGCGGAAGCTAGACCGGATATAGAGCTCCGTGGCGGGCCGTCGGACACACGCACGCACGCACGCACGTCGGCTCGCACGTGTACATCACACAGTGTCACGTACCGCGCAGCTCCATACCCTTCATCCTCTTTGTCCGCTTTTATTCTCGTTCCCCGTGATACAGACAGGATTAGAGTGTCCGGAGCAAGTGCTCGAATTGCATTTTCAGCAATACCGTGAGATCGCTATCGTCGCTGCCCAAAAGTTACCGTCGATCTCTGCGCGTTGCGGTTGAGAAAGTAAACTGAAAAAGTATATATCGTTAGGATGACATCTCGACGACACAATCTGTTGTCCTGTCCAACCAGCGGAGACTGCATCGAATTTTTGATACACTTGCTCGGGAAACGAACAGTTTTCACCTAGATTCGATCTTCTTTTCATTTAATTTTATTTTATACAATTTCTCTTGTTTTTACATTAATCGGATCTTATCGTGTCTTCTTGTAGTACAGATGATTCCTCAAGAATAAATATAGAAATATCGATCTACTTAATTTGTTTCTGATTATAGATCTTTGGAGAAAAGAGAGATGCGATTAACGATCGTATAATCAAATATACGCTCATTAAACTTAATTAACGTAATATGTTTATCAATTAACATGGCTTTACGTATAACACTGGGTGGAAGTACAGCGAATGCGCAGAAGCAAATAGAACACGATGTAATATTGATCGTTAGTTTATGCTGTAAACATTATTTACAATGATTTTATTACTACGACTAGGAAAGAATGGCATATTACAAGGTTACTAATATAATTTATCATTCAATTAATGATACAGAGTTAATAACGTTAATAACGTGATGTGAAAGGAAGTATATATTGTCACCCACAGTCTGCTGATATTATACTAAACGTCTTATTATAAAAATATTATTATAAAAATTGTTATTGCATGAAGAAAAAAATAATTACGTAAAAAGTAATAAAATGGGCAATATTTTTTAATAAGAATATACCATATTTGCTTCAGCCACTATCAATGGAATTAGTCAATTAGGCCTGAATTAGTTAACTCTGTTCTAATTATAATCTTAATCGCAAAACATGGGATACTTAAATTTATTCAGAATTATGAAAAGTTGAACGATTGGAGCTTTGACGAAAGCAAGCAATAAATGACGCGACAATTAATTTTTGGTAACATTTTATCGTTCTTATGCACTCGGCACTGCAAATTTTCGCAGCATGTATATGCACATCCGCATACACCGTCCGTCATTTTTATTACGGGCTACTTCTGGTGATATCCTCCTCCACTTACGTACGTATTCGCCAGACGCAGGAGGATCTGACCTTTTTGCAACGCTCGCGTACAAAACTCCTCTCGCTGTCGCGAGACCTTTTTCCTCCGTTAACGTTATTAGTGCGTTTCGAGTTCACGAGATACTACGGCCGAGCGAACACAGAGTTGCCTCGACCATTTGAAATTAAATGGCCTAGAGCCATTCGACATCGGCTTTCAAAATGTTCGCACAAAAGTTCAACCCAGTGAAAAAGAGTTTATTTAATTCAAACATACGCGCGCGCGCGCACACACACACACACACACACACACACACACACACACACAATCATTTTTTTCATTATTGCATAAAACTAATATGTGCCACTATTAATAAATAAAAATTGTATTTTTTATTTTCTTTTCCAATTTAATCAGAGTAATTAATATGTTTCTTGCCTCGTCTCTTTTTTACGGAACAAATTTTTTCTTAACTGAACTGCTCACGTGATCAACTAATTGCAATCAAATTACAGTTAATCGTTAGGTTCTGCTGAAGATTTATTATTGAGCATTGGTTTTTACTCTTAAGTGCGCAGCTTAGCATATATGCAAAGCGACTTTTTGATGCTGCGATTTCGTGTACTCTCCCTTATGAAGTTCGAACTGAAAACGCATGGTTTTGCACATCTGTGAAGGGCCTTCTCTGGTCCTTTTTTTTCCTTTCTAAACGAAAAGACCCAGAAGGCCATTATTTATTTTAAAAATACTCAGAGTGCTACGAAAAATTGCGCATTCAAGGATTAAGGAGGTTCGGTTGCTTCATAGGGGGGAGTAGTGGGACGCGGGGGTTCTGGCAACAGCGCACTAGCGTTTGAAGTAGTGGGAGTGAAGAGGATTGCTCTGATTGGTCGCCGCTATAGTGCGTGAAGCTGCTCACGACCGTGGCAGTCTAGCAGACGAAAAATCAAGCAATTTATTCTTTAATAATTAATTTTTCGACGAAATGTGCGGTAACCTTCCCCTTTCTTTCACTCATTTATTTGTAAATTATTAAGTTACATGTGCATATTTTTTTTTCTTTATCATTTGCATTTTTTCTTGCACTTATTTCATTCTGAAGGTGTGCAATATGTCATTTCCCATATCCGTGTCTACCGTGTCGGGTAGATGGTAGGATTAGCAATTAAGTCAGTAAATGGTAAAAGGGCCCAGAGGGCAATTGTGATGTTTTTTTTTATGCCGATTCACTCTTTTTGGTTTCGTTTTCCAGCAGGTTTGCGCAGATATTGAGCACTATTTATGTTGGATGGACGCACGCGAATCGGCGTATACGGAGCGTGAACCTATGCTAAAAAGTACAATTTTTGGAGTAGATTTTTTTCAAAGCGGAACGGTGAAAAATTCCCAAAAAATTCACATAATTCTATTTTGCATTCCAGAACAACATATTAAAATTTCATGAAACTGGCTGCATTTTTTTGTAGCGACGGAACCTCCTTAAGCTAGTTTCGTCTACCAAATGGAATTTGTCTAATTAAAATATCGTTATTAAAGCGATGCTCGTACAGTGCAGACGCACGTTAGAATTAACATAAAATGAGCAGGATTACTACATTCGCGATCTAAGGGTTCAGACGGCCCTGTGAGCGAGTGTGTATTCCCGTCCCATGTTTCTAACTTTAGAACTCTCGGGGACATCGGACTCACGCGTGCAGCTACGTTTGCATACGAATGTGTCGCATACCCGCGGCTAACGATGTCGCATACTCGTACTCTTCAATTTCGTTCGCAAAGGAGAAGATTCGTTAACGTCTCGGTATACGAGTATATTCGGACGACCGCCGGTATGCTCAGAGAGCATCGCCCTCTAAAAACAAGGTCCAGAAAAGATTTCCTTCGAGCGAATTTGTACACAAGTTACGCTATTTCATTGAATGTTTCGTAACTCATCTTTTCTTAGTATTTGTATTTCATAAATTAAATACTTATTAAGATAAATTAATAATAATAATTAACTTGAAGATGTAAGATTAATTCGACAGAAATTACATACACGGAGAAAAAGTTACGGTTGCTACAACAGAATAATAATGTTAATTTTCGCCCATCCATACAAAAGGGTTATGGAAACCATAGTACTCTGGAAGTGACCTATATGGTTGCCCTAACCTTACTAGGGGGTAGCTACTATATGGATGTTGCAACCATAATATATGGATGTTACAACCATAATGAACAAATATTCACCCGACAAAAAAAATTATTTATTTCGAAATTTTATTACTATTTTTTAACTAAATTTGTTTCTTAAGATGCAGTCTATGATTATAAATATTTTCTCGTATTTGAAAAAAACACTTACCTTGGTGGGATTCGAGAACTCGGGACCTCTGGATCGTGAGCCAACTGCCTTACGTGGTAGACTACTTCTTAATTTAATGTAAGTGTTATATATAGTCTACATATGGCATAACCAGCGCAAATATATAATTTTTCAAAAATCATCTTAAGAAACAAATTCAGTTTAAAAAGAGTAATAAAATTTTGAATTGGATATATAATATAATATTTCTTAATGTCGGGTGAATGTCAGAAACCAGTGTCGGCTCATTACGAAATTTTGTGTTCGTAAATATATTTATGAAAAAAGTATATTTATAAAGTTAAAACATCCTTATCAAATCCACTTTATTCTATGCAGAAATTCTTTTGCGCGCGCAATGGAACTAACCTCTCAATCATGCAGTGATTCAGTGCTGTACCGTGCAGCTATATCTTATGGATCTCTCAACCATAATATTTGTGCTGCAGACCACATAAGAGAGATAGCAATAATTATTTGGTTGAGGCAACCATATACGAGGGTATTGTAACCGAATGTCACGTATCGTAAGAACTACGGTTATGAAAACTGTATAAATGAGCATATATTAACAGCTACATTCAATGTAATATCAATTTAACTTGAATTCACATACATTTCTTCTTCTATCATAGAGAATGTTGTTGTAACAACCGTAGCAATTTTCTCCGTGTACCGCCAGTGAATAAATTAAATTCGGATTGTATACAAAATTAGGATTCACAAAAAATACTGTCAATTTTGTATCAAATTTTGTGTTGCTTGCATGAACAATGAATTATTGTAATTTTGGGCTCATCTATTCGGATATTGTTTCGCGAAGAGCTGAAGAGAAAATCATCCTGACAAAAGCACAATCACGATAAAAAAGAACAAAGGTGGGATAAATAAACGCGGCTATTCCCAGCGTGAAAACAAATACGCGTGACTGCGCGAAAACAAGAATCAAAATGATTCTTGCAGCATATGTCGCGTCACGCCTCGAATGTATAATGCGCGATGCCACTTGCGTCAAATGGATGCACGGTGATGTTTCCAGTTTCCAGTAGGAAAAAAAAAACGATGCGTATCAACGTTACATATGGGCATTCCCACGTACCGGTTAACCGTTAGTTGCTTGCTGCACGTGGAACCGGAAAAGTATTAATCTTCCGGTGGTCGCGCAACGTATAGAACACAAAAAAGCGTTGGTCGACATCGACTGAAAATATTAATCGACCTGCGGTTCGTATTTAAACAATTTTTTTGTGTTTAATACTATTCTAGAATAAGATATAGGTGTGTTAAAAAGAAAGATGAGAGAGAGAGAAAATTATATATATCTTATATGATAATATTATTATCTCCACTGTATGCTTTCTATATAAAGAATAAGATATATTCTGTTATTTAGGAAATGCAGAAAATTTTATTTGAAGAATTAACAATTTTAATTACAAAAATTGAGAATATATTATATTTTCCCGAAGATACTCTCAGTACTTTGTATACCAGACGACCGCTCGTAAAGCGCGAAATGGCACGATCGCCAGAAGGTTAATTGCGACGAGCACTGCGCCTCAAAGCGATGTTTTGCTCAACGCTCGTGAAGCCTCTCTCGAGAGATCGGCGTTGCTCCCTTTGATTTATGAAAGTGATTTCGTGCACTTTAACTGATCCGCTCGAATTTGTCGATCGGCATTGCCGTTCTCTCTCTATCTTCTCCTTTTTTTTTCTCTCTCCAGTTAATTTATTCTCAAACGGAATCGACGAACAAGTTTTCGATCTCCCGTTTCCTTCAGCTCGGATCTTGATTAAAAAAACGTACCATTATTGCAAAGTTTCAATGACTTGTTACACAAACGATTCGCAAACGTAAAGCGTCAAACTTTTTATTGACGCGCGCATCTCAGAACTCCATCTGCAAGGATTTAACTTCCATCAGTGTCCTTTCTTTCTTTTCGCGATCTCATGCAATCAATTTACGAGTCTTACATTTTCCGGATGACTACGCCTCGATTGGATCTGTTAAATTAAGCAATGAATAATGTAAAACAGCTTCGAGCATTTCACAGTAAAGATTGAACCGAGTTCCGAAATTACTCCGAAATTTCGATATGAATTAGAAGGTCGCGTTATCTCGCAAATATATTTTACTTTAAATGAAAGTTGAAACTTAAATATTGAAAGAACTTCAGAGATTTTAGCGTATTTCTCTATATTTTTATTTTCTTATTCTTTTTTCTATCTCTCTTAAAGAGAACTAGGTCAAGGAACTAGTAATTACATGATTAATAAAAAAATGAAAAATTCTTTATCTTGAAAAGTATAAACTTTTCGTCGCATGATAAATTGCGATTGCCTCGACGCTCTATCTGTACCTGTACACTCCGCGCATTGATCAAATTAATTAAAGCTTCCATTAACGTTCGCCTTATGGATTAGTCGGATCGGGGACGATGTCATCTTAATCACCCCAATCGCGAACTTTGGCAGCCCCGCGTAGCGAAAGTTGTCGTGCGTGATCGATGGGAACTCGATGCAAGGAAACATGTAGCTTTCACGATATTTCCCACGGTACATAGACTCTAACGTTCCGCTTGTCCGAAGTCGCACAGCCGTGTGCCATTCCTTCAGTTCGCGCGAAAGACCTTCCGGAATAAAAGTACACGTCTCTCTCTCGCGCGCCCCCGACTTTCATGTCCGATCATCCGTGTCTCCAGACATCCGACATTTTTCTCGATACGCTCGCGTCGAAATCGCTAACACGATTGTCGTGCCGACACGATTTATCCATTTCTAGCCTTTCACGAAAAACTATGGTAAGCAAAATGACGACGAATGCGACGATATTAAGCTGATCATCAGCAATAATTTGTAACTGTTAGCAGTTCTGAGGTGAACAAATTGACTTAATCCTATTTTAATAGAGCAAAATTAATTATAAATTAATATAATAAGTATATATGTATCGTTTATTTGTTAAAATTAAGTTTATCAAACAGCACTGTAGCAATAATGTTACACTAAAAAAAAAATATTTAGATCCAAGAAAATATCTATTTAGATAGTACCAATGACTTATTTACTTAATATAATCACATATTTATCTAGAATTAGATATTTTTACTTAATTTAAGTAAAGATATCTAATTCTAAATAAATATGTGATTATATTAAGTAAATAAGTCATTGGTACTATCTAAATAGATATTTTCTTGGATCTAAATATTTTTTTTTCAGTGTAGAAAAATATAATAAATTGAAATTGCAGCAGAGTTTTCTGATCATCAGTTCTTCAGTTAATTGGAGAATCCGTAGGAAATAAAAAAAACATGGTACATAATTAACTTATGAAGCTTTTTCAGTTCTTCTGAAATGACAACTACACGATTGATCTTTTTTCCCTTTCATCGATTCTCGCTGAACAGCAATAAAAAATCTAGAGATCAAAGTAACTAAAAGTAAGTCCATAAACCTACGCGAGAATACGAATAGTCAGTTGCAAAAGCTTGGTCGAAGGTGATCGAAGGTAACCGAAAGTACATCAGGGTTGATGAAGAGACTGCTGCGAGGAGGGCGGAAAGAGAAGAACAAAGGTAGGAAAGAGGAATGGGGGTTCGGGTTACGCTACCGAAAGCAGCGAGCTGTCTCGCACTTTCCTATCCGTCCGTCTCTGCAGTTCCCTTTCTGTTCGTGTACACGTGTATGTATGTACGTATATACGTACACATGAATGTAAATAAGCTGTCTACGCGATGCCTGTGTGTACAGTATGCGTTATTTATGGTCGCGAACGCGTCTATGTCCCGACCGAGCCGAGCTATTATTTTCTCTCTTTCTCTCTCCCTTGCAGACTTGCTTAGGTTACTCCCTTTAAGGGGGTGATCTTACCCCCTTCCCTCTCCTCTTCTGTTGAAGGATTACCCGTCGAAACCGGGAAACCAGATGGCTTTCGTACAATACGTCGAAACCTGATGTCGACGCGAAGGAGTTTGTTTATCTCAACATTTTCGTTCCTGCACCGTCACGTCGATCGCCGGAGAAGTAGAAGGGCATCCTGTAAGACGCGAATTTCTCATAAAGGAAACGCTTTCACGCACTTACCATCAGTATCGATTTTATACGCGTGCCAATATTTCGAGTATAATAAACACGTGGATGATAGCGAACGTTCCACCCGTATAATAATGTATCTATTAGATGATGCGAACTTCCGGGAAGTATATCGAACTTGCCTGGAATCATCATTAATCTCGGAGTAATTACACTGTTTTATATAATACTGGAGGACTTAGAGTTTCTTAAGACTTCCTGATTTATAGCGTATTAAAATTTATACTTGCATTATATAGCGAGAACATCTATTACAGTTTACAGAGCGTTCTGAAATCAACGACTGGATCTAAACATTAGAAATTTAGACATTACGAATTTACGTATACGAATAAACCGGGCTAACTAAGAACCAGCGCGGTAAATGATGCGCAAAAGTTTTTTTTTTATTTATATTTTTATTTTACATATTTTCCAACCTTTATTACGAATTTAGATTCGTTAATTTTGTCTTACCTGAAACTTATCTTGCACATTATTAATTGTATAGATAATTTAGTTATACAATACAATTGAATTTAACACTTTCTTAATATGAGGCAAGCTTCTTTCGGTCTGGATGATTTGTAGCCTGTGGTTCGTCTTTATGTCTTTCTCGGTGTAAATGTCTTTATACCAGCGATCCTCTTATAATCAACGAGCCCCGTAAACACGTAACCGCACTACGACCACGCTTTCGTGACCATTAACGATGGATACTATGCCGCCGGTATAAGGAGTATTAGGTCCATTCTCCCTTTGGCACGCATATACGAGCCCGGGTACGGGCACGCCCGCGCCGCCGCGCCGCCCCCGCGCCATTCATGCAGGCCCTCCGACGCGATCCGGGTCCTTCCGAGGCCGAGCAGTGCAAATTGCTATCATCTCGATCGTCCGGCAGTACGTACAGGAAGGAGGGTCCCTCGGATATATACTCTCCCTTGATTATTTGAAACAGCATACCGTGCGGCTCGAAGGGATCATTGAACGGCCAGTGACGCGTTTCGAGGTCAAACGTCCCAGTAGCTCCCTTGATTATCGGATATTTCCAAAAATGTCAAATTCTATCTTCGTTAATTAAAAATGGATTCATCAAACTTGTTGATGAATATTAATTAAATCTTTATAGAAAAATAACAATTTTTTGTTTTTATGCGCGAATTTTGTTCCATCAAGAATATTAAACTGCGTACGTGACTAAATAATACAAATTCGTAGGCATTATATTCGTAAATGTTATTTATTTATCTTATTTTCTTTAATTAATATTATTTCCTGTACACGACTTAACATTCGTAGAATCATTTTAGTTATTGTAGTTTAGCCATAGACGGAATTTAGCGTGATTGAATATGGTGGAATGGTAGAAACTCTAAACTCCCTTGAACGCGCAGTTGCGAGTGCTGCACGTTCGCCATGCTCGATTGAATTTCGCCCCCGCAACAATCCGATCCGTTGTTAATGACAAATAGCCGGCCTCCCATTGTTCTATCGCTAAAGCTGTCACTCTCCGTCTATCCATTGTCGCTCGCTCTTAATTGAAATGAACCTACTAACCCGTCGCGGACGCTATTGTCGCCCGCTTCCACTGCCGTTTACCTTATACATTCATCGCGTTCTTCGGGAATGAGTCTAATGAATGAGACCCGTCAAGTAACTCCTTTTCAATGTCTGGTAGTTTCTCGCATTTCATGCTTATCTTAACGCTCGCTTTGGTACGATATAAAAAGATAGATACATATAGGTACATCTATTTCTCATATTTTATCATTTATTAAAATAACATTGTTCTAAATACATGGTCAGAATTTCTATTCCGACAATTTCCATTTTTCGTGACTTATAGGAATATTTAGTAGTAAAATTTTTCCAAAATCGTACTATCGGATTTGATACTACATGCTACGCGCTGTTAATACAACGCGTTTATCACGATATCGGTGAATGACGCGACGAATCGTCGTCATATTTACCAAATTATCGTCGTAAATCACCTGTTGCCGCGGCCTGGATCAATTACATACGAGCGACAAGTTGCGCGATAGCGAACGGCATTAGGTCGTAAAATCTGTCGCGGCGTCAGCGATTTTTGGAGACGCTCGTTATTCCAGTCCCGTGCTCGTTTTACGATAATTGATAGTAACGTAATGTCTGACACACTAATAGACGGCAGCCGGCCATTACACCAATGTTAAATCGGCTTTCTTTCAATCCCTAAGCAATAATAAATTTTCCAAGAAAGAGATTATGTAATTTAATTGTACATACTATATATAACATAATTTAATTTGATTTTTATTTCTGCCATCTTATTGTTAATATATGTTTATACTTTTATATTTTACTTACATTAGTTTTTATCTTGATTCTTGTTCAATTTTTCTTTCTTTTCGTCTTTACTTTTTTTCGTGAGATTTATTATTATTAATTTTCGTATTTTTTTAAAAAAGTTGCTGAAAAAATGAAAATTCTCCCAAAATGTTATTTTGCAATAACTATTTTTATTTCCAGTTTTCTGTAATCATTTTTTTGCTGGATGCGACCTGCATATTCGATTTTGCTTGCGCCAATCACGTTCCTGTTTCCATGTTGAATTGGTCAATGGGCAGCGCTTTGGCATCGCGTGTGGGCGAGGGTGGGACGAGAAACGCCAATAGAGATCCCATTTGTGTCACGATCGAGGTGTTATGGGACAATTGTTTCGGACGCGACCAGCACGTTTCTAATCGTAATTCGAATAACGGGGGCGATGCGTTCGACATCCCTAAATTCTGATGTAGTCAGAATATAACACTTGTCGATTTGGCTCTCGCAATTGCGGTATCCGAAAGCCAAACATTTCTAAATTCTAACAAATATTCTCCACTAAATCCCCTATCTTTCTCTAATCTTTGTTATTCTTTTTTATTGCTCGGTTAGAATATGCAAAAATTAAACTAACTAATTTTATCGCGTCAACTTTTTCATCTTCCTCTTTTAACGTTATATTAACTTGTTGTAACGTTAATATCAATCTGTACTTTTACATGGCTTAATTTAGCACTAAAAGTGATTTCTAAGTTAAATATAAAATAGTTCCACAGTTTCCATGAAACATAATTCGCTAGGACTGGGAGACACCCTGTATATTTATGGGGCTCCCGCCGATCTCAACGGTCGGTTGTCACGGCACGACACGTTAAACTTTCCGCAGAGTAATTTTCCTCGCTCTCCCGGGGCGGGAGTAGTATTGTTTCTGGAGGCTCAGTTAGATAGAGGGTCGAGACTCGACGAGCACTTAAAAACGACGAGCCCTAACAAACCTATTTGCATTCAATAATGAAACGAACGACCAGACGACCGCGTGCGTATCTACGCCACGACCCCCGTCAAAGGGTTTCAACGTCATCCACTCCCTCCCTCCACCCCTGATTAATAATTCAACTTTAATACCGGCGGCTCGTCATTGTCTTACGGCGGATGATTCACAATCGTCCCCTTTTTACGTGGAAACCAAACACGAATTGTTTGGAAACTAATTGAAAAGATATTACATAACAATAGGCGAATTAAATGAAATCTCGCGCAATAAAGATGAAAAGCGATAAATTCAGTAATAAATAAAGATACAGAAATAAATAGAAATATGAAAAATCTTTATTACATATTCAACTCTTGGCAAATTCAAAGATTCTTGTAAATTAAATCGCGCAAATCCACGCGTCACTTTAAAATTAGAATGTCACAAAATTTTATATCTTGACGTTTCTCGAAGAGAAGCAGATTACTTTAGTCCAAGTCTTTGTCTCTGATGTTTCTCGTCTGTTTTTTGCGATATTACTAAAACGATCAACGAGTACGAATCCAACTACCTCTATAAGTATGTGACAGAAACTCGATTTAATTGAAAAAGGTTTATCAAGCGTTATCAATGTAAAATATATGCACATACGTATGTATATGTATATCTTAAGCCGTATGCAGATGCGCGGAGCGCGAGGCAGAGATTACAGCGACGATTACATTGGCGAGAAATCCGATAACACCTCTGTAATGTAAACGTCACTCGGACCGAATCCCCCGTACCGGACTCGCTCCCGCGACTCGCTCGAAAGTAGGACGATTCGATACAGCGCTTCCCCCAACACCATCATGATAGTCCACCCTCCTCGATATATTTTTTTCCGAATAATATAACCCGCGTTCCCCAGATATTTTCAATTTCCCGCGACCGCGCGCGCGTTTTATCTGACGAAATAACATTCATATCGCTAGGAAAACACCACTCGACTTATGTTAGCAAAATACGATCGAGTCGTTGTGTATGGAAAAATGCCTGTCGATAGCAGACATGTGTGTGTGAAACGGGGATTAATCAAATACGACGAAATAATATTTAGAATCTATTTACGCGTGAACTAATTTAGAGAATTTTTATTTTATTTCAGAATAAAATTTTCTAGAAATCTATTATTTTTCGTGAAGCTTTGACATTGTTAATTTTATTAATTAATGTTTATTGATTTATTTCTATATATATTTTAAAATTCTGAAAGGAAGGGAGATAAATTAATATCTCTTTTCGCTAAATAAATATTTTTTAAAGCAACTTAAAAATATAACATATTGCGGCTTTGTCGAAATAACACGGGATAATACCGAATATTCTAAAATTTTCTGACAGGCGGTTTAACCTGTTACGTTCGCGGTACAATGACGGTAATCCTCGACAGACAGCCAGCGCGGTTAATTTTCCACGGAGAAAGAGCGGAACGGAAAAATTCGCCCGTAGACCGTAGGTATAAACTCGGCGGATAGCGAGTGCCCGGCGGAATACTATCCCCCGGAACAACGACAACGCTAAGCTGCGCCCATTGGGCTGTGTTCCAGATTTTCCGAAAATTCCCGCGGGGTCGACTATTCTCTGTATACGGAGTCAACGGTGTAACGCGATGGCCGATATTCGATTTTGTAGAGGATAAAAATGGATTTCTCTCCTGCGCGATAATTGAAGCGTATTCATTGCTGTTGTTTTTTCCCCTTCCACCCAGTCAGTCCCTCCTTCTCCCATGCCTTTTTTCCGTTCCGCGGTTATTCTTCTCCTCGCTGTCCGGATTTTTCGCGAGCACTTAGCCCATCAGAGCGCGTTAATAGTTAAGCGGATACCATAATGGCGGGGCGCGCAATTTCGAACATTGTTTCAATTTCCTACATAAGCGCACCG
>NW_027250469.1:0-16817 GCF_030848795.1 Temnothorax nylanderi | reverse complement strand
TAAATTGTATATATACTATTATGTCACACGTGCATGGAAAGTGACACATTCCGCACGCGACGCGTGCGGGATTTACCACTTTCCACGCACTTGCAACATAAAATAGGGTGTGCAACACGTGCGTGAGTTGAAAATTCCCGTGTGCGGTGACCGCACTCGCCTTCGGCTCGTGCGTCAACTCCGCACCCGTGAATTTTCATCTTCCAGCACTTGTTGCACAATGTACTATTGTATCACATGTGCGCGGAAAAGTGCCCTTTATTTCACGGATTTCTGTGCGAGAAATAGCCTATTTCTCACGGTAAGCCAATTACTTCACGGAAATGTCGTTTCCACGGGCCGTGACGTCATCAATGCAGTAAAGGAAGCAAAACGGTACGGTAATGGAAATACGGGCATGTGATTGGTTGCTCGAGCGTGGACAATGTATTGCCCACGGGCATGAGCGCCACCCGCAAGCAATGAAACATGCCCGATGTCCGGTATTAGTTATCCGGACTGCACTCTAACGTAACGCCATCTCCCAGCAGACGAAGCTAATTTGTAACCAAAGCTAACCTTACAACAATCTGTCAAATGCTAGTCATCAGTCGTGTCCAGTCGTGTCATATACGCATTCTTTTGGTGTTGCACGATATTATTTAGACGTAAATTATTACAACATGAATCATCAGCAAGAAATCACATCTGAGAATGATACTGCCCTTACGGAAAGAAACTACAGCCAGTAAATATTGCACTTGTGTAGTTACTACAGGACCACCTGTAGTTATCACAGAAAGGAACACAATAATCTGTAGTTATTACACGCTGTAATTACTTAGTGCGTGAAATCCCTGTAATATGGAATACACGTCTAATCATGAAGGGTGAAATCCACTACACGTGTAATCCACTATATATGTAATATACTACACGTGTGATAAGTGACTTGTGTAGTAGACTACACGTGTAATCCATTATATGTGTAATATACTACACGTGTGGTAAGTGACTTGTGTAGTAGACTACACATGTAATCTACAAAATGTGTAATACACTACTACACATGTGTATTAAACGTAATGCTACCAGTAATCCATAAAATTTGAAATAGCGAGTCTTATCATATATGGAGGGGTAAAAACCACAGTGGTGTAAGTCAAATTTTTAAAATATTTTCTCGTGTGCATAGATGCAATTTATATATTGTACAGATTGCATCTATGCACACAAGAAAATATTTTTAAAAATTTGAGTTACACCACTGTGGTTTTTACCTCTCCACCTCCATATATAGTATACTTTTACTTCAATGCAGCTGTATATATATAAATTATTTCTATAAATATTGTTTGAAATTTATTAGATTTAATGTATCACTTTTTAACCACATTTTATTATTTTTTAATTTCATATTTTATAAGTAATTTCATAATGAGCCGGCACTGGTTTCTGACATTCACCCGACTTTAAGAAATATTATATCATATATCCAATTTAAAATTTTATTACTCTTTTTAAACTGAATTTGTTTCTTAAGATGATTTTTGAAAAATTATATATTTGTGCTGGTTATGACATATGTAGACTATATATAACACTTACATCAAATTAAGAAGTAGTCTACCACGTAAGGCAGTTGGCTCACGATCCAGAGGTCCCGAGGTCCCGAGTTCGAATCCCACCAAGGTAAGTGTGTTTTTCAAATACAAGAAAATATTTATAATCATAGACTGCATCTTAAGAAACAAATTTAGTTATAAAAAAGTAATAAAACTAAGAAAAAAATAATTTTTTTTTATGCCGGGTGAATATCGGAAATCAGTGTCCTCTAGTATTAAGAGGACTGCAATCTTGTAGTCCTGTAATCCTGTAATATTTTCCTGTAATCCGAGCGTATAGTACGAAAATATTACAGTATATTACAATACTTCAGTCTGTAATTTTGTGTAATACTTTTATGTAGTTCCTGTAATATAATTTTCTGTAATCCGCTGTAGTTTCTTTCCGTAAGGGTGATAGCCCACTCACACCGGCAGAAATAAAACTATTGTTTATTTGTATTTTTATTTTATAATCACTTCAAAATAAATATATCAGAAAAGACGAGAATATATATGTACTATTACAACGTTTAAACAATATTTGTTTTAATGAGCATTATTATGCGTACAATGTTGAAATATGTAGAACATACTTTCTCAAAAATATTAATGCTTTACCTGATATTCATCCGTGCGTTTTAATAGAAAAAGAAAATTCTACATATTTTGTTGCTACAAAATACATATTGTAAATAATTAAGATAATTGACGATGTCTGCTTTTGTAATAACCAGATTTTATTTTAAAAAATTTCTTTCCATCACTCGAAGTACTCTTTTTCTACATTACATTATTTACATTATCTTTAATACTTAAATAGTTATAAGTTCTTATATTTAAGGTCCATCTACGCGCTTGAATCAGCTGAATTATAAAAACTGATATGTAACTGATATTAATGATTAATATACACATAATGAAACACTTCATAATATTATATAATATTTATTTCATTAATAAAATTTATTGATGTACTAATGAATAATGTACCTCAACTATATATATATATATATATATATTTATTTATTTAAAAATGTTGACACTTTACGCGATGGTGCCCCCTTTACGGCGCTCGGCCGCTTTAGTACGCGCGTGGAGTGGGAAAAACAGCACCGCGATCCGGTCTCTACTGATAAATTCAGTAGTTTTTACTGAAGAAGCATGTAGTTGTGGTTATTATAGATGGTTCTGTCATATTTACTAACGTAATGCTGCTGACGTTACTGAACATGCGTTACTGTACTACTTCAGTTGGAACTACTGAACTTATCAGTAGACACAACGTTTCTTTTCTCTCAGTGTGTACCTATAATGTAATGTACACCTATACAGTTTCACGCGAAATTAGAATATAATATCCTTTTGTCGAAAATTCGATTGAGTAAAAACTTCACTAACTTATAAGCTGAGCGATAATCGTAGCTATAATTATAAGCTCAAGCTTATAGTATCTTGGGAAAGAATCTTATGAAAGAATTGTAGCGTATTTATGATTGGATCTTTTATGTTGAAAAGAATAAGAGAAAACATTTTATGCTATATATAGTTAAGTGCCATAATTATTTGAATATATTTTACACATTCCATTATCGTATCATTGTTTGTCGCGTTTTGTAAATTTTTCAGACAAGGAGTTATATGGAGCGTCCCGTTTAATCACGTTGCGATAGACCACAGCCACTCACAGCCCCCGGTGCCTGGAGTTTTTCCACTGGACCAGCCAATCAGATATTTTTATTTTAAATTAGCTAATTGACGACGTGGTCAATTGAGTCCTATTCGGAGTTATATATTTATATAATTTATTTCTTCTTTGTATGAAACTGTGCACTTGCAGATTCAAGAAGAGGCGACGTTTAAAGACTCTTCGAGTACCAGACGCTTGTTTATAACATTTATAAACGAAATATAAGTCGTTTATTCGAGTAACAGGTAACTTTCCTTAATTAAGAAATTTTCAAGTACAAAAGATTATCTTGTAACGAGATTACGATATAATAATTTGTTTAAGGGTAAAGTCACTAGATCTTCAAAGTACTGCAATCTATAGGTGCGTTCGGGGAGACGCTATTAGCGCTGACAACGTCATTCTATCTCTGTTACTTACTGAAAGTTGAACAAGGACAGAGCACGCTCATAGCGCTAAAAGCGCGCTCCGCGAACCCAGCCTATATAAGTCCCGGTCTATAATAGGTGTTTGAAGCCTTAAGAAATTGATCAATCATAGTCGAATTTGAGGAGACTAATCAATATTGCGGTACTTTTGTAAATCTATAGTGACTTTACTCTTAAACAAGTTATTGTAATCTCGTTACAAGATAATCTTTTGTACTTGAATTTACTTTAAATATTAGAGATTAAATCAGTGCACAACGGCTTCAATGTGCATTGGTGCGTCCAACCGAATTTGCTATTAATAAAATATTGTCACTTTGCCATTTAAAAAGTTGCCGCTACGATCGCACGCACATTTTATATTTCTCAAAAACAAAACGGAAACGCGTGCAATTTATTCCTGAGAATCCCGGGATCAATAAATGTAAAATTTTTCCATCTGTCAGCGATGTTTCTCGTGATTTATATACTCGATCAAACTTAAAAAAGAAAACGAAACGCGATGGACGACAGGCGCGTCTTCTCGGCGGAAGTAACGCCTGTCGCCTTGAACGATGCGCCTCAAGATTCGGAGTCCAAAAATTGCAAATTCGCAAATGTCACACGGAGAAACGCGACGATACGCGGAACGAAGCAGGCACGCAAGACGTGATCGGAAATATCCCGCAATTTATATCGAGACGCGTCGGACGAGGGATTGTCGGGCGATGTCGAGCGAACGGAGACTCAACGTCCGCCCGCGACAGATCTAGGATCATCCGTCGACTGTGCAAAAGAATTCGCGTATTGTATTCTCTGTTGCAAATCTTGAAATTTTGAAAGACATAATTCGAGAATCCATTCCCTCTCTTTTACACGAAAATTACGGGGGTAGTTCCGCTTACGAAAACGGAAGCGACGAAGCAGATCTTTACGAATTACGTTTCGTAATATAAAGAGATACCAAGACATTGAATTAATTAAAAATTAATATTAGATCGATCGCAATTCAAAAAAGATACGGTCTCATTTCAGAGTTGTTTGTCCAGATTGACAAATAAAAAAAACTATATTAATTAAATTTATATAAAACTATAAAAATAAAAACAACTTATATTAATTAAATCTTTCTCAATCATTTCATCGCATGTTTAACAACACTATAAAATGTGTGCGAGGAATACAATTTATATATATTAAAACAATTTAAGTGTTAAAAAAATGCTCGAGCAAAAAATTATAAAAAATGTTGAGGTTTTCTTGTAATTTTAATATTTTCTTACATAGTCGCGGTAGAATTATTATTTGCCAGATAGAAAATTATTCGATTTAGATCTGCTCTTCACGAGCGCGCCCAGGACCTCTGGTCAGAAATGACGAGCCTTTGGGAAAAACTGAACAAGGAGGCAGCTCTTTGGAGAAAAGAGATGGAGAAGTTTCAGCTTTTACGCTATACCCTTGCGTTTGAAGAGGTAACCGCGGCCACGCGGGCCGCAGCCGCGGCCTATGCTGTCGATCGCCGCTCTCGAGCGACTTAAGTAACAATTAGCAATCATCGATATTTAATTAGTAGCTCATACTCTTCAATTCACTCCTTTAGTTCTTGTAAAACGAGTGAATTAAAGGGAACTGAGATAGAAATTTAATTGGGGATAATTATAAATCCTTCAGCGAACGAATCTTAGAGGACTCTAAACTCTTTAATCCTCGATAGCCACACAGGGGTCTCAGAGACTCCAACGAAATTTTGGAACTTTGTTTGAAACTATTATTTTATTTTTTAATTCGTATTTTTTGATAATAACTTTTTTTTACAAATTCTGAGATTATTATCATAATTCTCAGAAAAGTTACGATAAATTGGGTGAAAAAAAACATTACAATACGTCAATTTTTTCGAAAAATGACTGAGATCCTCTAGATCCCATTAGTGTGGCTTATACATATGCAAAAAATAAGTGTGGCCTGCGAGAGTTAAAATTATTAAATCTCAATTTGCATTTATGTTTTTTTCTTATATAATTCTCTATCCGTTTGGTTTAATTATCGTCTATCCAGAATTAATAATTAACGTTTATGCGGTTTGTATTTGCAGGTAATATCGTAATGCGATCACCTTGAACGGCTGCAAGCAGTTTGCATTCTGTCGTTATGTTCTCCAATTCCTCGTCGCAGAGGCGCTCGACCTCCGACAGCTTCTGCCTGTAGACGTCGACAAGAATACGTTTGTATGAGTTGTAACGTTGCTCGGCTTGCTCAACGGAGTGCCGTTCAAGGAGATTGATATTACGTCGGAACGAAGAATCAGGGAACTCGCGATACTCGAGTACGAGAAGAATCTCGCCAAGTATCATGACCGGCACTCCGTTGAGCAACGCGCGCACGCACGCACGCACGCACACATCCCACCGAGATCGAAATTTGTACGTAATAAAAAAAATTTACATATCGGGTAGGATTATACACTTCACGTTCATTCTGTAATTAAGGACATTCTGTAATCAAACAATGCAATTCATTCGACGTGCTGATCCGAAAAATGGCAGGGTAATCAAAAAGGGGTATAATGTTACGAACATACGTTGCAAATTTCTTTTTTAATGCTTACAACACCTCAGACGGCATCTCATTGTATAATACAGGACATATAATTGTGACTTCAACGACTTAATCTCTCCTTTCTTTCTGTCGGTATTGCTTTGCCAATTTCTTCTAAAGCACAAACGGTCGACTTTGAAAATTGCATAGTGTTACCAATTCGTCGTTGCAATTCGATGAAAATGTATTATTAATATACACATGGAAGATTAATCCTTAAGTACTTGTGCCGGATCAGTGCGATTTAGTGGACGTTTCTCTCAATTGTAATTTTTTTTTTTTTTTAAGAAAAAACGGAAGAGCTAGTCTCATGCGCGCTCCGATGAGAAGGCTTAAATTTTATAAAAAATTAGCATAAAATCTGCTTTTTTTAATCTCGGATTTCGCTCTTCAGAAAGATAGAATTGCAAAATTCCTGTACACGGTTAAAAAATTAAAGTACGCACAAAAATGAAGACAACATAAGTCGAGTATATATCAAGAACAAAAAAAATTAAAAATATTACTTATTTTTAACATATAGAGCTGTCACCTGACGACAATGTTTACTTAATGCAAGAATTGTACAGTTTATGTTTATACACATAAATTTTTCAGGTCACGCTAACTCCCGTAAGATTGTCGATCTAGTTGTAAGAATTATAAAAAAATAAAAAGTAAGTTAAACTGAGATTAAAGTTAATCCGCATTGGTAGACATATGGACATTAAAGTGTCGGCTGACATCACAACTAAAGTAAAAATGTTAATTACAAAAAAAACTATTTGATCACAAACGTTAAAAACGGACTCACAATCAATCACAAACGAAATTACACTTAGAAAAGTTAAAAATAATCAAATTTAGTAATTTCTATCGGCTAGCTTCATAGAGGTACCCAAACTCTGAGTTTGGTCAGAGAGAGAAGTTTGAAAGAAGCCATCCGAGCCTTTTTCGTGAGACCATCAAAATCCCCTGTACACTATCACCAATACATTTTTGAAATTGGTACTACGTAGACACGTTCATTTTTCGACACTGCCGATAAAACATGATTCTGTAAATGCAGTGGTGTTATACATATATGTATAACACCATTAAAAAAGGCCGGAATGGCCTCTCTCAGGTTTGGTGTTTCCACCGCAAGAGCGCTCACCCCAACTCAACTCTGACCCGGTTCGAACCTATAATAAACACAATAAAAGTCTAGAACAGAACTAAACCATTCCGAAATAGTTCCGCAGTAAGTGCGCAGTAGTCACTTATCGACGGCGTAGAGTAATGCTCACATTGCTTACTCAGCGACGGTCAACTCTCTCTTTCGTTCTGTCTCCGTCTCTTTCGGAACATTTGTTTGGTTGTGCGTTTAATTATATTATTGTACTGCATTTCAGATATTCCTGCATATATGTTCCTTCCTAGATACGTCGACACTAGTACACGGTTTGAGCTTAGTGTGCAAACCAGATTTTAAAGAATGATGACTTACTGTGGAAAGCGCGAATAACCACTCGCTTTTGTGTCCCGGTTAGCTCAAATTGATAGCACCTTACGCCACAACCATCCCTTTTCGTCAGTAAATAGAACATTCTCTATGTCATTTTACGCCAGCGCTGTTCGAAGCATTTGCAAGTCATACATTAGCTGCTTAGCTCGTGTTAGATTTTATTTCGTAGTATTTCATTTCTGTTCGCCTTAAAAAAAATAAGCGTGTTTTACAAAACATATATTTCTTACTTACAAAGAGTCACATGAAACAAGCTTGAGCAGCTCCGTTTATTGCAATAACTTGATATGCATAAAGTAAGAACGTGAATAGATCTCTCGGTTTAGAATGTTCTTGTAGTTTATTTGTACTTAATTCAAGTTGCACGTATATGAATTTTTTGTACTCAGTATTACGGTACAAATAAGTTTTTATATTCTTTTGATATGAAAAATCACGTGTCCTTACAGAGAGGCCCGACAAACTGTTTTGGAAGTTGTCATGCGTTGCGATCGAGAAACAAGCAGCGCTCTGGAAGCAGGATTCTATGGAGAAATTGACATTTCCGCATCGTTACAATTCTGTGTTGCTGATATCCGTAGTAAGTAGCATATTGAGGAGTTTTTGCAATACCGTCTTTCAGGTACGGTAAACGTATCTGAAAACGTATATGATGATTCTCGTTTTCAGGATGGAATCACTTATTTAGTTGGTGCGGGAGCTCACAGATTATTTTGCAAGAAACTTTCTTATCGCAAGGAACCCTTTTACGAAGTTGAGGATATCAACGTAAAGTTCCCGTATGGAACACTGTGCTATCTGACGGCGATAGACCACACGGTCTACAATTGCCGTTCCGATAATACGGTCAAATCGTGGGTGCTCACCAACACCGGTCTCGTCCATGACAGAACTTACGAGATGTACGTGATAACAAAACTCTTCCTTTCGGCCGCTTCGCGATAAGAAAACTGAGCGAAGATGATAATTCCTATTCGTGGGAGAAATAATCGTTTTCCTCCAAATTATTCTAATGCAGATATCGCGTTTTGTGTTTCGCTTGTCGAGACAGATGATTCAGAAACGTGATTCCAAAGTTTGCTTGTTAAGTCAAATTTACTTCATATTACCACTTCACGCGTATTTTTTTTCATCAACGTCAAATATTTCAGGAGTGTGACCTCTGTGAAGGTAACCCCGCATTTGTAAAATTTTGAGTTTTTTTTTAGCCGTTCCATATTGAACTACGGAAACAAAGTTTTGAACTGTATTCAAGAAAACTAAGAAATATAAAGTTTTGTTAGCTCAGCACTATTTCCCGATTGAGCTCAATTTTTCGTAGTAAAAAGATGCTAATCTGAGTCATATTGTGCCGTTGAAAACACATCGATATATTTATTCTTTTAGTAGAAAAGGAATGAATAATAAATATAACACGAATAAACAAAAAGATACTAACTTAATATCACGTTGTGCCATTGGAATAATATCGATATATACTCTATCCATTTATTAGAAAAAAATCGAAAAGTAAACATAACGAAAATTTGACATTTTCAAATAATTAAAAGTTATGCTGTTAAAATTTTTTTTATTATTTACCTCTCTTGTTAAATTCTTTTAACCCCCTTAATTTTTATGTACTTGTTTCTATTGTCGCTCGATTGTTTCGCTTAGCACAACTCAACGCAATTTACAAAACTAGATTATCTGTCACGGTTCAGATGGTATGTGGGGTTTTGAATTTTTTTTATTCCAAAAACCAAACCGGTGTTTACATTATCGTGGTGCCACGGCCGAGATCAGACGTGAGGCGTGAACGTACGCGCGTGAGCCAACGCTACGGCCCATTCCTAATACCGCCGTATACAGTGCCTTCCGAAAGTTCGGGGCCACCTAAATAATTTGTAAACGGTTTGAAATATAGGATTGAAATTTATAGGGATACAATGGGATCACAAAGTCTATTAATTAACCATAAAAACACCCACCTCCACACCCCCGGGGGACGGGGGTAGGGAGGAGCCAAAAAATCTTAAATGGCATGTGGGGTTGAGTGAGGGTTCGTTCGAAAGGGCTTTCCGAGACGAAAACAACGCGATGTCGCCGAGGTCTGTACGATTTTTTTTCGCAGAGTTATGATCATTTGAACATTTTTAGGGCCCACGGCGACAATAAAAAAAAGATAAGGCTTCACACGGGCACGCGCGTGAAACAAAAACCGAATGCTGCGCGAGCAGACGAAACCGTGCGAGTAGTTGACGGTATCAATTCTCTTTTTGACAAAAAGCGCGCAGCATTCGGTTTTTGTCTCGTACGCAGCGAGCTGCTGAACAGCACACAGTCGCGCACGCACACGGGTCACACACAGCGATTATATCCCCGTTGCTATTAAAGCAGCCTTCAAAATATGAAAAAATCTTTCTAAATTTCTGGATGTCTATAACTGGCTCTTACAGGTTTCAGATTATTTTTAATTGACATATATATCGGTTGTTATTTTATAACAGAAATGGAGAAGTTTGAAATTCAACAACATTTATTGTGTTCTTGGTTATGGAATAATAAGAATAAGAAAAAAGAATACATTGAAATAATAATGGATGAAATTAATAACAATTTTACTTCTTACAATCAAAATCAACTTGCTCAAATTCGGAGTAAAATTACGAATAACTTTTTACCGGCTTATGTTCGTAAATGGAATTTAGTATCTCGTATGAGAGGGCGATTTGAGAAAAAGTATAAACGCTTTTTATCTAATAAATTTCAAGTTGATTTTGTTTCAAATTTGTCTAAAATTGAAGATAAAACATCAATGGTTGCTACCACTTCAACATCTGCCTCAGATTCAACAGATTTGTCTTACAAAAAAAAAGGTCGCCCTTGTGTATCTTATGAAGAATCCTCAGAAAGGAACAAAAGGAAGCGAATCAGTGAAATTCGTTCTACGTTTTGCCAGGAAGAATTACACAGAGCAGCAGGACATGGGCATGATAAAAGAGCACTTGTACCTATAAAAAAAAACAAAGATAACGAAGAAGATGAGCGCTTCAGTGATACAGTTTTGGCAATGTACATGGATTTGGATTTGACTAAATCAAAATATAATACGCTCCGATCCTACAGCGGAAAACTTTTCGGCGATAAAAGCTATCCTCCGTACCCGAAGGTTCTGTCTGCAAAAACGCGATGCTATCCTGAAGATATTCGTGTCACAGATAACGGAGCAAGCGTCGAATTGCAATCATTACTTGACCATACAGTCCGTCGATTAATATCTTCTATTGCTCCAGAAGTTTTAGGCTCATTGCAAGACAAATTATTAATTTTGTACAGTAAATGGGGTATGGATGGAGCTTCGAGTCAATAAGTTCTTCAATAGAACAGGGTCAAAGATACTGCTAAGGAGACAACGAGTTTCCAAAGTAATCAATACTGATGAAGGTGCATCAATGAGTAATGACATTGATGAACATCAAAATACATCTGATCAGTCTGTGTTTATTATATCGTTTGTCCCTTTGGAGCTTAGATTTGAAAATAAAATTATATGGGTAAACGATCGACCGTCATCAATCAGATTTTGTCGCCCGATTAAATTTGATTTCATTACTGAAAATGCGATCAACTCCCTAAATGAGTACAATTATTATACAGAAAAAATAGGTAATCTTCATCCCACACATGTAGCTGTTAATAACATTTCGTTTTCTGTAATTCATGACTTACAGTGTACCATGATCGATGGAAAAACCTGCAATGTTATAACTAATCAGAAATCGAGCAACTCGTGTAATATATGTGGGGCTAAACCCACACAAATGAATAAATTAGACATTATAAGTACTTTACCACGAAAAAAAGAATTTTATACATTGGGATTGTCAACTCTACACTGCAAAATCCGTTTTATGGAGTGCTTACTCCATATTGCTTACAACATGGATTTTAAGGAAAGCAGTGCCAGAGGCGACGAAAATAAAAATGCCAAGCAGAATAAAAAGAAATTCATTCAATATTCTTTGAAAGAAGCTCTTGGCATCAATGTCGACATGGTCAAACAAGGTGCAGGAAATACTAATACTGGGAATACTGCTAGACGTTTTTTCGCTAAACCGCAAATTGTAGCAAAAATCTGCCAACTTGATGAACGTTTAGTGACGCGGTTTGGCATCACCTTGCAAGTCCTCGCTAGCGGTCACGAAATTGATGCTGTAAAATTCCATCAATACGCTTTGGAAACAGCTCAATTATATGTTGACTTATACAGTTGGTACTTTATGCCACCAACTGTACATAAAGTGTTAATGCACGGTGGTGACATAATAGCGTCATCATTTTTACCCATTGGTCGCTATTCAGAGGAAGCGCAAGAGGCAAATAATAAAGTATTCCGACATGCCCGAAGTCACAGTAGCAGATGGTCATCTCGACGCAATAATAATGAAGACGTTATTCATTATCTTTTAGTATCATCCGATCCACTTATCAGTAGTTTAAGATTGAAAATAGACAAACAAGATAACGAATTATCGGATGATGCTAAAAAATTATTAAAATTATAGTATGTAATAAAAAGTATGTAAATAAATTTTTCTTTATTCTATGTAAATAATTATAACATAATTAAAAGTACAGTTTTTTACAAAGAGAAAAGGTAACTACAAAAAATAAAAAAGTAAAAAAAAAAACAAAAAGAAACAAAAATGGAACTCGCTAATAAGCTCGCTAGGTCAACGTCCTTAGTTACAGGTAACGCTAAACGCGAATATTTGGCAGTTACTCTTATAAAACTATAAAGTGTACATTTTAATTTTATTTTTTTAATATTATAATTATTGCCTTTAATAATTACCCCTGTATACTAAATTGTATGAAATTTGTACTTACATTTTTAGTTCACGGCCGTCATATTGGATCCGCCATTTTGAATTTTAAAGTTTTACTGGCGGTTTCTTAATCAGCGACCCCGAAAACCCTCTTATATCAAGATTAAAGAAATTATGAACACACCAAAAAATGTTTGTCAAAAAGTATACAACAATTTCGATTTTTTGTTTATTAACAAATTGTAATATCAAAAAATGTGCAAGTCTACGCTATAGTACAGTAAATAACGCGTATTTAAAAAAAAAATCATTGCAATCGGTTGAAAATTCAGCCGTCGAACGATTTTTTGCCACAAAAAGCGACTTTATGCCCACTGTGCCACGGCGACAATAAAAGAAAGATAAGGCTTCACACGGGCACGCGCGTTCCTGTGCGTGTGTGCGTGCGTGCGAGTGTGTGTGTGTGTGTGTGTGTGTGTGTGTGTATGTGTGTGTGTGTGTGTGTCAGCAGAGATAAGGACCCCACGGTTCGTCACTCCCGCGGTAGTTAACGACTCCAAACCCTCTCTGCTGTGTGTGTGTGTGTGTGTGTGTGTGTGTGTGTGTGTGTGTCAGCAGAGATAAGGACCCCACGGTTCGTCACTCCCGCGGTAGTTAACGACTCCAAACCCTCTCTGCTGTGTGTGTGTGTGTGTGTTTTTATTCCTTCACATACACCAGTGTTCCCATCCCGGTCTTGCCTTAGTTGGCCGGACACGCACACACGCACGCACGCACGCACGCACACACACACACACACACACACACACACACACACAGCAGAGAGGGTTTGGAGTCGTTAACTACCGCGGGAGTGACGAACCGTGGGGTCCTTATCTCTGCTGACACACACACACACACATACACACACACACACACACAGCAGAGAGGGTTTGGAGTCGTTAACTACCGCGGGAGTGACGAACCGTGGGGTCCTTATCTCTGCTGACACACACACACACACATACACACACACACACACACACACTCGCACGCACGCACACACGCACAGGAACGCGCGTGCCCGTGTGAAGCCTTATCTTTCTTTTATTGTCGCCGTGGGCCCTAAAAATGTTCAAATGATCATAACTCTGCGAAAAAAAAATCGTACAGACCTCGGCGACATCGCGTTGTTTTCGTCTCGGAAAGCCCTTTCGAACGAACCCTCACTCAACCCCACATGCCATTTAAGATTTTTTGGCTCCTCCCTACCCCCGTCCCCCGGGAATGTGGAGGTGGGTGTTTTTATGGTTAATTAATAGACTTTGTGATCCCATTGTATCCCTATAAATTTCAATCCTATATTTCAAACCGTTTACAAATTATTTAGGTGGCCCCGAACTTTCGGAAGGCACGGTATAACAATCAAACACAGTTTGATTTTTATATGTATACGACTCATGTCTCACACTTACATCTGATTTCGGCCGTGGTTCCACGACAATGTAAACACCGCTTAAGTTCTTAACAAAGGCTGCATGTTAAAGTCCAATAATTTGATGAGACTTTTACAGTCAAATGCAGCACAGTTAAAAAAAAACTCTAAATTTAACAAGTGCGCGGCTAACAAAGATTTTCTTTTTTGTTATTTTTTAAAATATGCGCTTAGCTGTCAAGATGAGGTTTGCCACAAAATAGCAAAAAATGTAGGGAAGATCGGGGCAAAGTTGTCACTATTTTTTCGGTGCCGATTTCTAACAACAAAACAAATAATTTAGTAAAATGTGGTATACCGTTGTAAATGGTAAACCCTTGGTTACAAAATTTATGAGGGAATTTTTGATCTTCGTCGCTTTTTGTTCAACTGATATAGAGCATAAAACGACAAAAGTGCAAAAATTGAAATGTCAAAATTTCCGGGGCAGAGTCGTTACACCCCCAGGGCGGAGTCGTCACTCCATTCTCGGATTGGATTTTAAATGAAAATTTATAATTCCAATCGTGAAAAATGATAGGATACATTTTATTAATTATTTTTTAATAGAAAAATGGAAACATCAATTAAAAACACGATGGCGGAAAATAATTACAAAAAAAAAACGCATGCACTTATGTGTCCCACGCTCGCACGAAATGCACTGTTTCTCGTCAGCTCTGTTCTCTGTCATCTCTGAGTACACGCAGCACATATTATCCAAGTCCTCGCCGGAATCCGACCACTGCTGCTTCTTTGACTTTGATTTTCGCCCGAAGCCTCCATGATATGGCTTGGTGACGACTTCGCCCCGGACACAAGTTTCAAGTTTGGTCGCTCATGAAATATTAGAAATCAACGAAAATAAAAAAGAACCACTGGATTCGTGTTCAGCATGCATTACTCTTCAGAATCACTTACCTCGAGATTCGGAGAGAAAATAATATTAAAAATATTAAAAATTTTCGCGCAAAAAATTTCACTTTTGACCTCCGAAAACACATTTGCCTTAATAAAAATCACAACATGGCATATAATCTCACTAAACTCCGTTGGTTACATGGGCACCATAAGTAGTGTTTACAATATTAATGGTGAGTTCACACAACATACAGATTTCGAGATAATTGTAGTAACGACTCCGCTCCGGTGACGACTCCGCCCCGGTCTCCCCTATAACAATGTAGTACAATTAATAAAAATATAAAATTTAAAAAATGCGGGTCTATCTTCATAGGAAGCTCAACAAATTTAATGAATTGCGACATCTGTCATCGTGTCCGGAGCAGGCCCTCTTTGCGACCGGCTCAGTCTACGGGACAATATACGTGTTCGATTCGAGATCGAGTAGTAATAAGCCGTACAGACAGTACCGACCCCACACTACAAACGTGACTAAGCTGGCCATGAACACGGAATACATCCTGTCCGCCAGTAGGGACCGGACGGTATCCGTTTGGGATCAGAGAGCCGGTCGGATCATGAAGTCTATCAGAGTAATGTCATCCCGTATTTTTAATACCGATAAACGAGACACGATTACGATTTCGCAGGTTTACCTTTCAGTTTCCAGATAAAGCGATCCCCGAGTGCGTGAGTATGCGACGGGATTTGGTTTGCGTCGGGGATTCCAAGGCGAAGTTGCACATGCTAGATCCAAAGAACGATTTCGAGCTAGTGAAATCTTACTCCACCGCGGATATGGGTACGATAACGGGAGTGCATCTGACGCACGGATGCCTGATAACGAGTTGGAACTCGTTGCACGGCATGGGCATCGTCAGAATTTCGAGCCCTACTGATCCGCCAAAGCCCATTGCTACCATACGTCCAAAGATTGAATTTATCTTCAGCGTGAGTATTACACGCATAAGATATTTGCCGAAAATATCATATCTTTGACTTTGAAGAAAAAATTCGTGAAATGTCTATATACTATAAATGTCTATAAAATGAGAAATACTGTTAAAAGTGCAAGACGATCGGCAGTTCGAACGTTGAATATTAAATTTTTTCTTACATTTAATAAATTATGAAATCAGATTTTATCTTTGTCTTCCGAATGTTGGTGAAGGCCTTCATAAGATTGACGACATTCTTACAAGTCTTATTTTGCAATATTGAACACGAACTTTGTTAGATATTGTAATTTTGTGTTTTTAAGTTCCAGACGGACTACCTGAATGACACTCTCGCGATAACAGGCACAAGTCTCGTCGTATGGCGCCCGAGAAATCGACGTGTTTAACGAACCATCAATGAACAAAAAATTTCTATACGTTTTCTATAGTTATTCTATATAGCAATATTGCTTTGATATGTAATATGTGTTCTTATTCTTTCTCAAAATACTGCTTTGATGCGTCTCTCTAATACCGCAATGTGATAGATACCGTTTCGCGAAATTAGAAGTAGATATCGTTTTGTTGGAAATACGTTTCTGTAATTAAAAGCTTCACTAACATCGCTTACCTACGATTATAAGCTGAGCGATAATTAATCATAGCTATAAATATAAGCTAACCTTATAATTACAGCGTATTCATGTTGGGATCTTTTATGTTTCAAAGAATGAGAAAAAACATAAGAGAAAATTACGTTACTATATAGTTATAAGTTCCATAACCATTTAAATACATTTTATATATTGCATTAGCGTATGACGCGTATCGTATCATTGTTTTGTTGTTCTGTGAGTTTTTCTGACAAGGTGTTATGTTTTAATATAACGCATTCCTCATATGATACTGTGTGCGTGCACACTCGAGAAACGGCGATGTTTAAATATA
>NW_027250468.1:10000-16855 GCF_030848795.1 Temnothorax nylanderi | reverse complement strand
ACACAAATCAACGTAAAGTTTATGTTTAATATAAACGGGTTAAGTCACAAAAGCCTCTATACTTTATTGTACTATTTGGTAAAATATATATTGGGTATTTTATCAATCAAAATATTTGCATTTTACTTTAAATATTAAAGATTAAATCAGTGTACAACGGCTTTAATGTGCACTGAGTGCGCACTAGTTCTGCCAATGAAAAACGCTATGACATTATTATTACTTATGGATGCTCCGCACATATTTTAAATCTTCTTGCATAGATCAAAGCTATCAAGTGTTTTTTTTGCTTGTTTAAAACATGTTTTTTTGTTTAAAACATGTTTTTTTTATACCTTAGTTTAAAACACAAATAAAACATAAAACATTGTTTTAAACAAAAAAACAGTGTTTTTTGTTTAAAATAAAAAAAACATGTTTTTTGCCAACCCTGGAAAAAATTGGCGATTATACCACTTGATAGAGCAAAGTTTTAACTTTAAGAATCCATTTTGCGATTACGGTACGATGATTTTTAACGGAGTTATGAGCAATCAAAGTCAAAATGCTCATTTCTTATTCAATCCGCGATAACTCAGTAACAAAAAATCGTAGAAACATTTTCAAAAAAAGATTTTGTAGGGAAAACTTCGAGCTTTTACATTGGAAAGTCAAAAAATTTTGCAGGATTTTTTTGAGCACGTGACAGGCCCACAAAGTGAGAAGAAAATTTTCCATTTTGTCCAGCTCGTGGTTTTCTATATGTAAAAATTACCAAACTTACAGAAACTAAAAAAAAATAGTGATTTTCTGAAAGTAGAGATATTTCAAGCTTTAAAACCCTTTTTTTAAACTTAAATTTCGTTTATTTTTAACGAAGATACAGTTGCTCAAATTTTGCTTAGTTTTTAAGAAAATTTAAGTGTTCCTTTAATTCTTGTGAGGAGTTTATATAGATATGACTAGATTTTTCGCCCGTGCTTAGCGCGGGCTCAAAATCTATTCCCCTCTCCCCAAACTCACCCATTAATTAGGAGCACCAATAGAACCCCATAAAACATCCAATTGTCAACCCCATAGTAGCCATCCCCAAAAAATTAGTAATCTTTTGGTACCAGTTTCATCGAAATCATCAACAAAAAATTAGAAAAATTTTGACACTGGTTTCAAGAAAATTGATCCATTAATAAAAAATTATCCATTAATAAAAAATAAAACTTATCCTTCAAAATTAAAAAACTTTTGGCACTGTTTTCAAAAAAATTGGTCAATTAATACTTATTATTTCTCGAAATTTGAATAATTTCCAAACTGGTTTCCAAAAAAATCGTTAACAAAAAATTATACACTTTATGTCAGTCCCTGTATTGCCTAAATTATACCATCCCCGAATTACTCAACAGGTGGACGCTTTTATTCGCGGCGATGAAAAGTATTTGCTTCTTCTTTTTCCCTCTCCCTGCACTCCCCGGAAAATTCTACCTCTACTTCATATACAATTCTTTGAGATTCGGTCAATTATTTCCGGAAAAATCCAAAAAGATCGGTAACAAAAAATTATATATTTTATAGCACTCCCCGGGAAGTTCTACCCCTACTTCATGTACAATTCTTTGAGATTCGGTCATTCGGAACCGGTTTCCAAAAAGATTGGTAACGAATAATTATACACTTTATAGCACTCACCGGGAAATTCTACCCCTACTTTATATATAATTTTTTGAGATTCAATCAATTATTTCCCGAAAAATTGGAAAAATTAGAAAAACCGGTTTACAGAAAATCGGTAACCAAAAACTGTACACATCATGGCGCTCCCCGGACCAAATCTTAAAGAATTATATATTAAATAGGGGGAGAAAAGACTGAAGAATATAATAAAATTAGAAATAGCCCAATATTTCAAAATTTGCAAAAGTTAGAGCAACCACGGGCATTTCTAAAAAAATTCAAATTTTTTTTAAAAAAGAACCCCTTTACCGATTATCGCCAAATTCAATACCAACCTTCCTTGAATGATACTCTATCGATTAAAAAAAAAACAGCCCGATGTATCAATGCAGTTAGGCCTGCGGCCGGTTTGCACTTTTCGGTCAATTTTCTTATTACCATCTTCACTCCTCTCGGTTCGTATCATCTGAACTGCTCGCAGAGACGAAAGACGCTCGAACTCAGGGACAGTATTAACTGTAAATCATATGGGGCTTCGGTGCGTGTTGCCCTGCGTGCTAACCACTGTTTTTTTAAATACAATTTTGTGTGTGTGTGTGTGTGTGTGTGTGTGCGTGTGCGTGTGCGTGTGTGTGTGTGTGTGTGTGTGTGTGTGCGTGTGCGTGTGCGTGTGCGTGTGCGTGTGCGTGTGCGTGTGCGTGTGCGTGTGCGTGTGCGTGTGCGTGTGCGTGTGCGTGTGCGTGTGCGTGTGCGTGTGCGTGTGCGTGTGCGTGTGCGTGTGCGTGTGCGTGTGCGTGTGCGTGTGCGTGTGCGTGTGCGTGTGCGTGTGCGTGTGCGTGTGCGTGTGCGTGTGCGTGTGCGTGTGCGTGTGCGTGTGCGTGTGCGTGTGCGTGTGCGTGTGCGTGTGCGTGTGCGTGTGCGTGTGCGTGTGCGTGTGCGTGTGCGTGTGCGTGTGCGTGTGCGTGTGCGTGTGCGTGTGCGTGTGCGTGTGCGTGTGCGTGTGCGTGTGCGTGTGCGTGTGCGTGTGCGTGTGCGTGTGCGTGTGCGTGTGCGTGTGCGTGTGCGTGTGCGTGTGCGTGTGCGTGTGCGTGTGCGTGTGCGTGTGCGTGTGCGTGTGCGTGTGCGTGTGCGTGTGCGTGTGCGTGTGTGTGTGTGTGTGTGTGTGTGTGTGTGTGTGTGTGTGGGTGTGCGTACATACGTATGGGGCATTTCATGCCAAATCGACCTGGGATTATTCCTCGACCTCTTAGATTTGGTCGGCGATTTTTTATGTTATTGTTCCAACTGTAAAATGCACTCAGAATTTTTTTTAGATTTTTTTTATAAAATTAATTTAGTTATAATTTTTGTAAACCGACATATGATGACCACAATTTAAAATCTGAAAAAATTCTTAAAAATCCTGTGTCAGATATCAAAATTTTTAAGCCTTGACCCAAAATGAGCCGGCGTTCGCTTCTAATTATTTCGAGCTTTTTTCAAGTTTTTTTAAATTTAATTATTAATATTTTTTTAAAATTTAATATTGAAAAAAATTAGAAGCAGACGTCAGTCTACTGTAGGCTGTTGCTTGAACATTTTTGTATGTAACACAGGATTTTTGAGAATTTTTTCAGATTTTTTCGACGCGATTTTTTATTTTAAAAAATTGCTTCAAAAAAATTCTAAAAAATCTTGTGTGTATATAAAAATGTTTAAGTAACAGCCTACAGTGGACTAATGTCTGTTTCTAATTCTTTTCAATATTTTTTTGAGAATTTTTTCAGATTTTTAAATTGTGGCCATCAATATGTCGGTTTAAAAAATTATAACTAAATCAATTTTATAAAAAAGAATCTAAAAAAAATTTTGAATGCATTTTAAAGTTGAAATAATAACATAAAAATCGCTGACCAAATACGAGAGGTCGAGGGTCAAACCCAGGTTGATTTGGCATAGAATGTCCCGTATATATGTATGTATATAATATCAGGCTCCGTATATAAGTTTATTATATAAAATAAGTCACGCAAATGGATGATAGTATATGTTCAAACCTAAAACCCTCCGAGAACACCCAGGATCAATTTGACCCTTACCTCGAGTTTTTACTACATTTTTAGAATATACACGTAAAGTTGTAGCCAGAAATATTAAAAATAAAAAAATAAAAAATACAAATTTTTTTTGTAAATTACATTTGTTTCAAAAATATAATTTTTTTCTTGAATTTTTTAAATATATAAATAATTCCAACGGCACTTTTTATTTATATCAATTAATTTAACAATGTTCTAAGTACATCTGGAAATTTTTTCAAGCTTATCGCACTCGTCAATTTAAAATGGTGGACGATCAAAGTGTGTGTAGGGTCAGATTGACCCTGAGTGTTCTCCATGATTGAAAAAATAGGTGTGTTCTCGGAGGGTTAATGCCAATAGATTTCCACATCACCGTTGAGGTACTATTGTTGATGCGTTTTTTTTTAAGTGGTTTCCCCAGTAGGCCTATTCCACTATAAAGAAACAATTTTGTTAACATTTTGTCGCTTTCAGGGACGAAACATCGACGTCAATTCTTGATGAATTTACTCGCATTAGCGAGGATAACGATGTATCGTTTAATGAAGACCGTGCACTTGATTTTATGCGCTTCATCTTTGAAAATGAAGATTCGCATAGGTATGTACATCCAAACATCGAAAAAATTTTGAGTCCGAAATTTCGCAATTGGGGATATTTTTCTTTGTTCAAAATTTTGAAAAACTCTGCGCCTGTTTCCGGTTGCGATTTCAGTGAAATATCACTTTGTAAATCGCACAGTTCCAATTGATATTCAATACTCTGCTCAACTATAGGAACAGTTCGAGGACTTTCAAAAAGCATAAAATCTTTTCTCAACATTTCAAAATCGCAAAATCGTGTATCAAATTGTGTAATTAATGAATTAATAAAGTGCGCATATTTTTTAAAATCGCATTTCGTGCCATGTTCTTCAACAAGAACGCTGCAAGAAGGAAAGAACACAAGACTATTTCTTTCCAAATGATTTAAAAATAATTTTAATCTTGCACGAAACGAATCAACGTGACTCACTAGTTCAGATATAGTTTGATTTGTCTGTTGGAGCTTCAAGTTTAAAGTATTTAAGTGACAGGTCATGTCTGTAATAAAAGCTACTTCGCAAAGGGACTCCACATCTTCGAAGAATGGTCGAAACGTATCCAGTTTTGCGATGCCTATTTCTTGGATAAAAAGATAAATTTCTTTTCTTACTGCAAAAAATTTTTGCAAAGTTTTTCCAGCACTTAACCATCGGACTTCGCAATAAAGAGGCACATCTTTATAGGCAGCATTATATTCTTCTAGGAAACTTTTAAACTTACGATGAAGCAGGAATTTATTGCCACCTTTAATTGCATTTACTATAGTTGTTACTGTCTGCATAGCGGTTGACAATTTCATATTTTTCCCGCATAAAGCTTCCTGGTGTATTATGCAATGAAGCAAAGGAAATTTAAAATTTCTTTGCTTTAATTGTCCTGACAACCCAAGTTTGGATCCTACCATGGACTTTGCACCATCTGTCACTATGCACGAACATTTCGATAAATCACAATTAAATTTTTTAAGAGTAGCTTCAAGTGCTTTGTAAATGTCAATGCCAGTTGTTCTATTGTGTAATGGCACGAAATCCAACATTTCTTCGGTACACGAAAAATCATCTTGCACAATTCGCACAAAAATACTTAACTGACTTACATGTCGAACGTCCGTGCTCTCGTCGAGGCACAATGAAAAATAAGCGCATGTCGCTAACAACAATGTAAGTTTTTCTTCGATAGCACAAGCTATCGTAACAATTCTTGATCTCACTGTGTCGCGAGCAAGTGGAATGTTTTTAACGTCCTCAGATGTCGTAGTATTTCCAAATGCTGTTACTGCTGCGAGGATACAGTCTTTTATAAAGGCACCATCGGTAAATGGTTTTGAGTGTTTTGCAATGAGATGTGAAATAGCATACGACGCACGAATCGTTTTCTCTTGAATATTTTCACTGTCACAAACGTCCGAAGTAACACCAAAACGTTGTTGATATACTAATTGTAATGCTGCAATTATAACAGCTTTTTCATGTTTCTCATACACTGAATAATCCTTTAAATGTTTACGCTCGTAATGTCTATCAATCACATATTTTTTTACACAGGTAGGTTCAAATCCACATAAAAGACAAACTGTCCGATTTGCAATACATGCGAAAAAACTGTCTTCCCATGCTTTATCAAAATGCTGTTTATAACTATTTTTAGTAGCCATTTCTCAGAATTGGCACAACACAATATGTACTACACACAATTGCATAATATGCAGATTGCACGAATCGACCATGCTGGTTAATTAATTGTGTTTTGTCTCAGAAATGCTTTTCAAGTGTTATCAGTGCTGATTAAAGTTTTGGAAAATCTGGGTGCATTTGTGACTAGTACATATTGTATTGTGCCAGTTCTGGTAAGAAATAGCTACTAAAAAGAATTATAAACAATAATTTTGAAAGTATGAAAAAACAGTTTTTTTACATGTAGTGCAAATCGGACAGTTGGTCTTTTATGTAGATTCAAACCTGCCTGTAAAAAAATATGTGATTCATAGACACGACGAGTGTAAACATTCAAAGGATTATTCAGTGTATGAGAGACACGAAAAATCTGCTATAGTTGGAGCATTACAGTTAATGTATCAATAATGTGTTGGTGCAATTTTGGACGTTTGTGATAGTGAAGATATTCAAGACAAAACGATTCGTGCGTCGTATGCTACTTCATATCTTATTACGAAACACTCGAAACCATTTACCGATAGTGTCTTTATAAAAAATTATATCCTCACAACAATTACTGCGTTTGCAAATGCTGTGATACCTGAGGACATCAAAAATATGCCATTTGCTTGCAACACGGTGAGATAAAGAATTATTACAATAGCTTGTGCTATTGAAAAAAAAACTTACATTGTTGTTGAAGACATGCACGTACTTTTCATTGCGCCTGAACGAGAGAACGGACGTTCGACATGTAAGTCAATTCAGTATTTTTGTGCAAATCATGCAAAACGATTTTTCGTGTACCGAAGAAATGTTCGATTTCGTACCATTATACAGTAGAACAACCGGCACTGATATTTACAAAGCATTTGAAGATACTGTTAAAAAATTTAATTGTGATTT
>NW_027250468.1:0-5000 GCF_030848795.1 Temnothorax nylanderi | reverse complement strand
GTGTGGAAAATCTTCTACTATTGGGATCCTCATGGAGGACAACGGAGGCAACCAGTCATGGAATCCAATTAGGGAGCGCCTGGGTTTCCCCGGGCAACCAGTCATGGATCCCAATCGGGGAGCGCCCCCGGCTCTCCGGGATTTACCCAATAGCCCCTCTGGTGAAGAGGGGAAGACCCCCTCGCCATCCTGGGAGAGGAACGAGGGGAGTGCCGGATTTTTACCGGCTAAAAACCACACGAGTGTCCAACGCTGCGTCGTTATGGGAGGCGCCTGGGGACATTTGAGAACTGCATCCAGGACGCCCCCCGACGCTTAGCCCATGGTTGGGCTTCCTCCTGCGAGCCATTAAGGCTCGAGACTCTCAGGAGTCAGCATAGCGTGTGCGGCGGGGTGTGGACACCACCCACCCCGCCGCCCTCTCCCGTTGTTGTGGGAGGTATGGGTTCGGCACCCGGAGTCCCAGCCGGAATGCCAAACCTTCCGTCCTCCAGATGCCCCTCGTCGGAGGAGGAAGTCTGGAGGTGCGGCACGTCTCTTGCCGCTTCAGTGTTGCGGCAATTCTCCCGGTTTATGGTAGGGAGATCGGCCAGGTCAAGACGTGATCCGCCGGAATGATCAGTTTTGGGAGGGACCCGCCGCGGGACGTTCCCTTCGGCGAATCCGCTCCGCATCTTCTTTGAGGGCCATAACCTGACCACAGTAGGTCAGGAAGGCCCTCCACTTATCGGCCCTCCCGACGATTGCCGCCACAACCGCCGGGAGGGATAGATCGTTGCCAACTGTACTTGTGAGGACACGACGCTGTTCTGCCCACGCCTGAAAGTCCTCCAGCGTGTGCTGCGCCGTGTCCTCCTCCGCGTCGCAATGGTGGCATTTGGCGGTGGCCTCTTTCCCAATTCGACGCAGGTACTTCCCGAAACAGCCATGTCCGGTCAGCACCTGCGTCGAATGATATGAGATCCCGAGACCCCGACTGCCCAGCCAGTCTGCCAGGCAGGGTCGGATGGCTTCGACGGTCCTTAAGCCCCACTCTGGGGCGGCACGGTATTCCTCTTGCCACCTCCTAATAAGGGCCGCCTTTTCTTGGAGCTTTATAGCATTACGCACCTTGTCAGGGACTGGCGTCCCCCGAGCTCGCAGCTCCCTTACGCGCCGATAGACCTCAGCTTGCTGTCTCGCCGCGAGCTCCAATGGGGGAAGCCCCGACAAGAGCGTCGCCGCATCATGCGAGACCGTGCAGTATGCGCGTGACACTCTCAGGGCTACCGCGCGCTGGACTTGACGCAATCGCGTCTTTATGCGCGCGGAGCCCTCCGCCTCTGGCGCCCAGACTGGGGCGCCATAGAGCGTCACGGCCTGCACGGTCGCGGCGTATAGTCGGCGAGCACTCCCAGATCCGGCATTAGCCTGGCTAGGCTATTAGCCACTCCGAGTGCTCTGGGAGTCAAGCGAGCAAAGTGCTCGCCAAAGCTCCAAGTGCCATCCAACTGAAGGCCCAGCACTTTCATGCTGGCCTCCACGGGGACCCGGGTTTCCTCTACTTTGATATGGGCCTTGGGTGGCTTCCCCATTGAGCGGTCATAAAAGAAAACCGCCTGTGTTTTCTGGGGAGCCACCCTTAGGCCCGCCCTCTTAATTTCGGCCACCACCTTTGCCACCGCGACATTTGCCAAGAGAATGGCCTCCTCCCAACTGTCGCCCTCTACCCCCAGGAATGTGTCGTCGGCAAAGCCGTTTAACCAACATCCCAGGGGGAGGGCGGCACGCAGGATCGCGTCGTAGCCCAGGTTCCACAGGAGCGGGCCGAGTACCGACCCCTGTGGAACCCAAACTGCAGGTGCTAAAATTTTTCTGACTGCAAACTATTCATTCAATTAATGGACCGATTTTCTTCAAAACGGTGCCCAAATTTTTCTAATTTTTTGGGAATGGCGATAATGTGTATAATTTTTTACAACCGATTTTTTGGAAACCGGTTCTAAAATTTTTCTAATTTTTCGGGGATGGCGACGATGAGTTTAATTTTTCAGTAATGGACGTATTTTCTTAAAATCGGTGCTATTTTTTTTCAGTTTTCTATGCCAATGTGTTCAGAATGTTCGAAAACATTGAAAAGTCACCTTTTTAAAAAATGTCTGTATGCAGTGTATAAGGTTTATATTCCACTCGCTAAGGATAATCCAAAAAAAGGTTGTGTGGTGGAGGCCAATTTTGTTTTAAATAATAAAATTTAATTAATAATAAATAAATGTAATAAAATTAATAATGTGGCAGCCATCGTCAGCCACCAGGAAGTCGCGGAAAGTACGGAACGTTGTACGACGCGGCGACAGATTAAAAAGATCGAGACATCCTGTCAAATTGCAATTACTCCGATTTGTTTGACAGGACTTCGTGTATCCTAGCAACCGGGTTTTGCAAAAAGTCGCCCATAGATGGATGCCGTAACTCGTATTTCAAATTCAGCCGCAATGAAATATTAAGGCGACCGATTTCGAGGAAATTCGGCGATTCGGCGAATTGTCCTGGCGATACATATACAGGGTCAAAACGCCTCGTCTTTTTGATAACAAAGATCCTCCTCGTTCCTACGAGGAAGGGATCACCAAGAGGCGCAAGACTCGCCCACTTCCTCTTGATCAGATATTCGCGGTCAAGAGGAAGGAGGTTGCGCCAGCCGCAGCCCTAGGCGCTAGTCGCCCTGTGGAAGGCGCTCAGCCGCTTCCTCCAGGCGCTAGCCGCCCAGCTTCCGGCGCAGAACGCCTGGCTCACGGCTCCAAGCCGTTGTCTGCCGGCGCAAGGCGCCCTGCTCCCGGCGCCAGTCGCCCAGTCTCCGTCGCTCCGCCGACTCCTGGCGCTAGCCGCTCCTCTTCGATTCCCGGCGCCAGTCGCCCGTCCTCAACGACGACTCCCGGCACTGGTCGCCCTAACCCTGGGTCGCCGATCCTCGGCGCTAGTCGCCCTACTCCTATAGGTTCAACTCCAAAGAGCAGGAAGAGGCCCTTCGAGATTGGAACATCGACGCCGGATTCCGGAGGATCAACGCCGACGAATCCGTGGGTCCTTCCTCCCCTTTCTCTTCCCTCGCTGTCACCAATTAGGAGGTTCTCCGAGGGAACTCAAACGGATCAGCCGAAGCATCGAGGGATCTCATCACAAACGAACAACGTGGTGCTGCGAGAGAAATCGACGCTGACAACACATCCTGATCTTCGAGACTCATCGACGCAGACAGGAATTCTGGATTCAGACCAGACGGAGAGGAAGGAAGCAGCAACGCAGACCAAACGGCGAGGAGGTCGAGAACGAGGACGAGGACGACGCAGAAGATATTAATTGTAAAGCAAGAAATATTATTTTAAAATGTAATGTTCAGAGTTTTAAAAAAATAAATAAAATGTTCTAAAAAAAACTAATTAAAAACAACAACCAAAGAGTCAAAATATCTTAGCGATTAAAAAGCGGGACGACGTCCGTCCAAAATAATAAATAAATATAATAAATAAAAATAAATATAAATATAAATTAATGTAAATTAAAAATGGCTGGACAGCGGAGGGTACATCCGCGCGATGCCCGGGAAAAATAGATATATATCTCTATATATATGTTACGGGCAAAGTCCGCATAGTGTGCATTGTCAGCATTGCCCGGGCAATATCAGCATTGCACAACGCGACTTGGCAAAGTAGTTTATTAGCGGACATTGCCCGGTTTGATGTGGGCAAAGTTAACACTGCCATCCAGCGATGGCAATGTCAGCAACTATTATCACATTGCGAACTTTGCTCGGTTCCAAGTGGGCAATGTCGACAATGCTAAATCTCCGTGGACTGAGCTGCGCTAAATGGACATGTCAGGCTCAAAGACCGAAAATGCTCAGTGAGCGAAAAAACCGACCACAACTCGTTGTGGCATATTCAAAAGGCCACAATACGAAATTCGTATCGTGGCACTTTCAAGAACGCTCACCACGCGTTTTGGCAATGTGAAAATGCCACAACGCGTTGTAGAGGCTTATTGAGCAAAGTCCGCAATGTGATAATAGTTGCTGACATTGCCATCGCTGGATGGGCAGTGTTAACTTTGCCCACATCAAATCGGGCAATGTCCGCTAATAAACTACTTTGCCCAGTCGCGTTGTGCAATGCTGACATTGCCCGGGCAATGCCGACACTGTACACCACGCGGACTTTGCCTGTAACATATACATAAATTTAAGAGAGGAAAATATAACTTAAAGTGAAAAAAAATTGTCTGCGAAGAAAAAAGTAAGAACAAAGAGGGTTTAGGAAGGGATCTAGACTAAAAAAAAAGGAAAAGGTTTTGAGCCCGCGAAGCGCGGGCTCAAAACCTAGTTTAAAATATATTGTATTCCGTTTTCATTTTTTATGTACATATGTACAATTCCGGGTGTAATCCCTTTCATCACGTTCATTTCACGTCTATACGGAGTCTGAATATATATCCGTTATTGTTCATTTATGTTCATTCGACGTCCATTGAATATCTACTGTTAGGGAACCATGTTCACCAATTTCATAAACGGATATGCCATGAAAATCTGTTATATGTTTGAAGTACATAAAACGGATATTTTTATGGATAGGTATTCTTAATCTTCCTAAAGAATTTGTAGGATATTTTTCAGATATTCGTGTGCTATCTGGAAAATTTGCATCCGTCTCTATACAAGGAGGAATTGTTAACAAAATCGGAAAGTAAACGCATACATTCAATGTACAATGTTAGTAATCTTTCACATCCAGATGACTTTGCAAATAGTATACCCGACTTCCGTAAATATCGGCAGAACATCGGTAAACACGAAGTGAGAAGTTCAACGACTAAAATTGCCACAGGTTGAGATCGTGATTGACATATGTGTTTATTGAAATGTACAAGAAATATCATGAAATGCAAAATCGTTGATAATGAATTTGAATAAAGAGTTTAGATAAAAAATTAGATCCCACGACCGAAGGATTTGAAATAAT
>NW_027250467.1:0-16868 GCF_030848795.1 Temnothorax nylanderi | reverse complement strand
AATGTTAACATATCATTATTAAACATATAAAGATATCAGTGTATATTACTTGTCATATGTATAATGATAAATTAATTTATTTTCTTTTATTGTTCTCACTTACCGCATCTGGTTCTCTAAATTGCCGAATCTTTCACTTAGACTGAAAATATAAATATTATTTAATATTATTATATTTACGAGGTGTGTTCAAAAAGTAACGGAAATAAATTTTTTTCTGCCGACGTGGCAACACTGTAGGCTTCTATGGTGATTTGGCGTCTAAGGGGAAGCCTTACGAGTCATCAGTGCAAATTTGGTCACAATCGAGTACATACGTATTTTTCTGTGCCAGTATTTGTGAACGCAGTTTTTTTGCGCGGTCGAAATGGAGCGAGATATTCTAATGCTCTTAACATCTTCAAAATGTTCACCCCACATAATTGTTTTAACTTTAGGGAACAAAAAAAAAGTCGCAAGGGGCTAAATCAGGCGAAAGCTTTTACCGAGTTTCATGAGAAATTTAATGTTGGTTGTTTTTTCGGATAAAACATCTCCTCAAGGAACACATTGCAATTAAAAAATTACGTCATTTTGACATCATGTTGACCAAAAAATGATGTGAATTTGGTCAATATAACGTTAAAATGACGTCATTTTGATTGCGATATGTTCCTTGGATTGCTCCATTTCGACCGCGCAAAAGGGCTGCGTTTACGGGTGCTGGCGCGGAGAAATGCTTATGCGCTTGATCGTGGCTGGGTTTACACTGGTGACTCGTGGGGCTTCCCCTTGGACGCCGCACAGTGCTGCATTTTGGACAAAAATCTCTGGACAGTGCAATTCTCAACCGAATTGAAGAAATCTTTCTCAGAAATACTCGTAAAAGCGTCAACAATACGGAGGTACTGCAGAGAATTGTATCAGAAGATTTTCAAAATGGCGGCTATACTTAAAAAAAAGAAGGTAAAAAATTCGGAAAAATTTTTTTTTTAATTTTACTGAAACGTGGCATCTAAAAGTTTTTTCAGTCGCTGATTACGAATCTGTAGTCGAATTTTGAAAATACAAAATGGCGAATCCAATATGGAGGACAAGTTTTTTCATTAATCGAAGTATGTTGATTAAAATGTGCTATTCGGGGTTTTTTTGGTCGCTGATTACGAATCTGAAGTCAGATTTTGAAAATTCAAAATGGAGAATCCAATATGGCGGACAAATTTTTAAAAATTGAAGCATTTTGCTTGAAATGTGTTGATCGGGGATTTCTTTGGTCGCTGATAACGATTCTGAAATCAGATTTTGAAAATTCAAAATGGGAAATCCAATATGGTGGACAAATCGAATCATTTTCTTAGAAAATGTTTTGAAGGGGTTTTTGTGGTCTTTGATGTATAGACATTGAGAAACCTCATCTTAGTATAACGATATACTGCATGTTGTAATTATAAAACGATGGTGCTAAATTGAAGGCACATACCCTATCAAGGTGCGGAATTGTATGGACAATTCAAGATTTTGCTCTCAGTCCATAAAATCATATGTGGTGCTGATGTGATGAGATTTTCCGAGCGTCAAATAGGTTGGTATTGAGAACAACCCCGAGACGGAAACAATAAATTACTTCAGCAATGCCACATGAGAGTACAACTATGTGATTAAGAGTAAATACACAAACATGAATCATTACGATATTTCTTGGGATACCACAATCAACGTATACATAAAATTGAAAACCAATCGAATAAACATTGAAAGAACGTTTCATATGAGATATAATTATGTACAAGTACGCAGCCCGGCTATCTTTGGTTTTATTAATGTTTTAAATTATCTAATTCAAATTAAATATTTTATTTTTAACTTAATTTTTCTATTTTAATGTAATATACAATTTAAAACACAATAATTAAGCTCTTTAACCACGTCAAGGTAACAGCCATGAAAAGAGTTTTTTTTTTAACATCTTTTATGTTTTTTTATTTTTTTTTGTATTTTTGTTTAACTTTTTATGTTTTTATTTTTTTTTACTTTTTTTTACCTTTTTTTTACTTTTATGCTTTTATTTATTTTTTTCCCGTTACTTTTACATTATATTTATTTCATTTTTTTAACTGTGTTTTTTTTCTAATTCTTACAGTTATTAAATGTTCAAAAAATCATTCTTTAAGTAATTTTGTAGCTCCTTCTGTAAGTTCGATCGGCTTTGATTTTTCTGTGCGTCTTGAATGATTTATTAAAGGATCTGAAGAAATTATCAAATGTCGTAGAGTATCTAAGTTTGTTAATTGTCGGTCAGTCATGCGACTGTGTTCTGCTCTTGCCTTTCTAAATGTTTTATTATTTCCTTCTTGCGGTTCTTCAGAATACCAACCGATTGGAAGCTCAAACGATCTAGCTATGTCCGCTCCATGTATTAGTACTTTGTGGACTGATGGTGGCATCTTATACCATCCGTACAACTCAATGCAAATCTCAGCCGTTTGTAAGCAATATGCCTCAAATTTATCACAATCGATATATTTCGAACAAGTTATTGCTTGTAGTATATCGTGCAGTCTCGTGAGGAAGTCAATATTAAGGCCTGTACATTCAGCTGTGATATTTGCATGTCTGAAAAAAGTACGAGCAACGTTTCCAGTGTTCGAGGTACCGAATCCTTGTTTAACGATGTCTACTGGTAAGGACAGCTTTGCTTGCAATGCCTTCTGAATAGATCGTTTTCGCTCTTGCTTCAATATTTTGTGCTCGGTAGTTACACACGCACTTGCCTTGAAGTCTAAGTTATAAGCAATATGCAGCGAATATTCCAAGAATCGTATCCAGCAATGAAGGGTGGAAAGACCATATCTGTAGTTACTTTTGTTGTATTCCGGTTCTAAATTTTTTACATAATCCAGATCATTTATAAACTTTGGACCTACATTACAGATATTGCATCGATTTGAGGCATCTTGGTTAGTGACAAAATTACACATTTTCCCATCAATCATTGTGAATTTCATGTCAAAGCTTACCTGAAATGGGATTTCGTTGATATCAAAACAATATGTTTGAACTTTCTGTAAAAGGTCCTCGTAATAGTTGAATTCCTTCAGAGCATGTATTTTATTTTCCTTAGTAAATTCATATTTTATTACACGACAAGAACGTACAGATGATGGCGATGTGTTTCTCCAAATTTCATCATCGTCTGCTTTTAGCATCAGAGGAGCAAACGATATTATAAATACTGCACTATCTGAAAATTTATCTTCCTCTGATTGATTTTTCCATTTTTGCCGAGTAGTTTGCTGACCACTGGCTCCATCCATGCCCCATTTCCCTATTAAAAGTAATTTCTTCGTTGACAATTCTTTCAACTCCACTTTAAGACATAAAAGAATTCGTTTAACGGTGTGACCTAATAAAGATATCAAATCGACTTCTGCCTGTACATCTAACGCTTGTATATGATCGGGATAGCAATCTTCTTTAGCTGTTACGATTGTCCGGTAGCTTGGATAAGAAGTACCTTTAATTTTTCTGTTGTGATATCGCATATTCTCATACGTCCTTAATGTTAATTGTAGGTCTAAGTACATAGCTAACACATCACTTCGTTTTTTCTCATCAGTGGAGTAAACTATGTCAATCTCGGAATCTGAGGTTTCTTCATAATTTTCGTCTCTATATTCAGCAGCTTCAATCAACTCCTGTCTGCTGTCTGCCAGCTCACAAGTTCGTCGCTTTTTCGTCCTGTCTGAACCATCAGAGTATGATATCAGCGGGCGACCTCTTTTTGTCGCAATATCCGTTGAGGTACTTCTTTGTAAATTTTCAGATACAACGTGGTCTCGTAGCTCTACTATAAAATCTTGTTCTAAAAAATCTGCGAATTTCTGTAGAAATGACTCTTTTTTCGATAAACGATCGTCATACTTTTCGCGCAAATATGGAAATGTATAAAATGAAACATTCCAAGATTTGCAATATAATATGGGATTCCAATTCAGGTACTACACCGATTAAACACGTCATTGAATACATAAAAAATGCGGAAAATTTAAACGAAAATCATTTACTTCAGATAGAAGAGCAACTTTTAAATAGGTTTTATCCTCTCTACAAGAAAAAATGGAAAATCGTTTATCGAAAAAAAGAAGTCATTTCTACAGAAATTCGCAGATTTTTTAGAACAAGATTTTATAGTAGAGCTACGAGACCACGTTGTATCTGAAAATTTACAAAGAAGTACCTCAACGGATATTGCGACAAAAAGAGGTCGCCCGCTGATATCATACTCTGATGGTTCAGACAGGACGAAAAAGCGACGAACTTGTGAGCTGGCAGACAGCAGACAGGAGTTGATTGAAGCTGCTGAATATAGAGACGAAAATTATGAAGAAACCTCAGATTCCGAGATTGACATAGTTTACTCCACTGATGAGAAAAAACGAAGTGATGTGTTAGCTATGTACTTAGACCTACAATTAACATTAAGGACGTATGAGAATATGCGATATCACAACAGAAAAATTAAAGGTACTTCTTATCCAAGCTACCGGACAATCGTAACAGCTAAAGAAGATTGCTATCCCGATCATATACAAGCGTTAGATGTACAGGCAGAAGTCGATTTGATATCTTTATTAGGTCACACCGTTAAACGAATTCTTTTATGTCTTAAAGTGGAGTTGAAAGAATTGTCAACGAAGAAATTACTTTTAATAGGGAAATGGGGCATGGATGGAGCCAGTGGTCAGCAAACTACTCGGCAAAAATGGAAAAATCAATCAGAGGAAGATAAATTTTCAGATAGTGCAGTATTTATAATATCGTTTGCTCCTCTGATGCTAAAAGCAGACGATGATGAAATTTGGAGAAACACATCGCCATCATCTGTACGTTCTTGTCGTGTAATAAAATATGAATTTACTAAGGAAAATAAAATACATGCTCTGAAGGAATTCAACTATTACGAGGACCTTTTACAGAAAGTTCAAACATATTGTTTTGATATCAACGAAATCCCATTTCAGGTAAGCTTTGACATGAAATTCACAATGATTGATGGGAAAATGTGTAATTTTGTCACTAACCAAGATGCCTCAAATCGATGCAATATCTGTAATGTAGGTCCAAAGTTTATAAATGATCTGGATTATGTAAAAAATTTAGAACCGGAATACAACAAAAGTAACTACAGATATGGTCTTTCCACCCTTCATTGCTGGATACGATTCTTGGAATATTCGCTGCATATTGCTTATAACTTAGACTTCAAGGCAAGTGCGTGTGTAACTACCGAGCACAAAATATTGAAGCAAGAGCGAAAACGATCTATTCAGAAGGCATTGCAAGCAAAGCTGTCCTTACCAGTAGACATCGTTAAACAAGGATTCGGTACCTCGAACACTGGAAACGTTGCTCGTACTTTTTTCAGACATGCAAATATCACAGCTGAATGTACAGGCCTTAATATTGACTTCCTCACGAGACTGCACGATATACTACAAGCAATAACTTGTTCGAAATATATCGATTGTGATAAATTTGAGGCATATTGCTTACAAACGGCTGAGATTTGCATTGAGTTGTACGGATGGTATAAGATGCCACCATCAGTCCACAAAGTACTAATACATGGAGCGGACATAGCTAGATCGTTTGAGCTTCCAATCGGTTGGTATTCTGAAGAACCGCAAGAAGGAAATAATAAAACATTTAGAAAGGCAAGAGCAGAACACAGTCGCATGACTGACCGACAATTAACAAACTTAGATACTCTACGACATTTGATAATTTCTTCAGATCCTTTAATAAATCATTCAAGACGCACAGAAAAATCAAAGCCGATCGAACTTACAGAAGGAGCTACAAAATTACTTAAAGAATGATTTTTGAACATTTAATAACTGTAAGAATTAGAAAAAAACACAGTTAAAAAAATGAAATAAATATAATGTAAAAGTAACGGGAAAAAAATAAATAAAAAGCATAAAAGTAAAAAAAAGGTAAAAAAAAATAAAAAAAAATAAAAACATAAAAAGTTAAACAAAATACAAAAAAAAATAAAAAAACATAAAAGATGTTAAAAAAAAAACTCTTTTCATGGCTGTTACCTTGACGTGGTTAAAGAGCTTAATTATTGTGTTTTAAATTGTATATTACATTAAAATAGAAAAATTAAGTTAAAAATAAAATATTTAATTTGAATTAGATAATTTAAAACATTAATAAACCAAAGATAGCCGGGCTGCGTACTTGTACATAATTATATCTCATATGAAACGTTCTTTCAATGTTTATTCGATTGGTTTTCAATTTTATGTATACGTTGATTGTGGTATCCCAAGAAATATCGTAATGATTCATGTTTGTGTATTTACTCTTAATCACATAGTTGTACTCTCATGTGGCATTGCTGAAGTAATTTATTGTTTCCGTCTCGGGGTTGTTCTCAATACCAACCTATTTGACGCTCGGAAAATCTCATCACATCAGCACCACATATGATTTATGGACTGAGAGCAAAATCTTGAATTGTCCATACAATTCCGCACCTTGATAGGGTATGTGCCTTCAATTTAGCACCATCGTTTTATAATTACAACATGCAGTATATCGTTATACTAAGATGAGGTTTCTCAATGTCTATACATCAAAGACCACAAAACCCCTTCAAAACATTTTCTAAGAAAATGATTCGATTTGTCCACCATATGGATTTCCCATTTTGAATTTTCAAAATCTGATTTCAGAATCGTTATCAGCGACCAAAGAAATCCCCGATCAACACATTTCAAGCAAAATGCTTCAATTTTTAAAAATTTGTCCGCCATATTGGATTCTCCATTTTGAATTTTCAAAATCTGACTTCAGATTCGTAATCAGCGACCAAAAAAAACCCCGAATAGCACATTTTAATCAACATACTTCGATTAATGAAAAAACTTGTCCTCCATATTGGATTCGCCATTTTGTATTTTCAAAATTCGACTACAGATTCGTAATCAGCGACTGAAAAAACTTTTAGATGCCACGTTTCAGTAAAATTAAAAAAAAAAATTTTCCGAATTTTTTACCTTCTTTTTTTTAAGTATAGCCGCCATTTTGAAAATCTTCTGATACAATTCTCTGCAGTACCTCCGTATTGTTGACGCTTTTACGAGTATTTCTGAGAAAGATTTCTTCAATTCGGTTGAGAATTGCACTGTCCAGAGATTTTTGTCCAAATGCAGCACTGTGCCCCAGTTCGCGGGAAGAGTCGTAGATACACTCTTCCCGGAGGGGGACGGCGGCGCCGTCCTCTTCCCGGAGGTTCATGTCCCCGAGTGGGACGAGGAACTGGGGGTCACGGGGGAGGAGTTGGAGCGAGCAATAAAACGGGTCAGGCAACGCAAGGCGCCTGGCCCGGACGGAATCCCCGGGAGGGCTTGGGTCTTGGTCGCTGGGGGACTGGCCGACAGACTACAGCGCATTTATACCGCGTGTCTGAAAGCCGGCCGGTTCCCCAAAGGATGGAAGCGGGCCAGTCTTGTTTTGCTTCCCAAGGTAGGAAAACCCGCGGACTCCCCATCGGCGTATCGTCCGATTTGCCTGCTGGACGAGGTCGGTAAGATCTTCGAGCGGATCATCGCCCAACGCCTCGTCCAGCAACTGTCCCGGAGAGAGAGTCGGGGCCTCTCCGACGACCAATTTGGTTTCCGCGCGGGCCGGTTGACCATCGACGCGATCACGCGTATCATGGCCCGCGTGGGAGAGGTCACGAGCCAGGGTGGGGTGTCTTTGGGCGTCGGGTTTGACGTCCAAAACCCCTTCAACTCCCTGCCCTGGCCGGTAATAGGAGAGGCCCTTTTGGAACTCGGCGTGTCGCCGTACATGGTACGGGTGATAGCCGATTACTTCCGGGACAGGGGCCTTATGTTCACGGACGGTGAGGGGGTCCTGAGGACTAGGGTAGTGGGCTGCGGAGTGCCACAGGGGTCCGTTTTAGGACCCCTACTCTGGATCATGGCCTACGACCGGGTCCTCCGGGTGCCTCTCTTCGCTGACTGTTGGCTGACCGGGTACGCGGACGACGTGTACCTGGGGGTCAGCGGGGGAGACGTGGGAGGAAGCACGGAGACTGGCCAACGCAGCGGCAGCCTCGGTGGTAAGAGCGATCAAGGGGCTGGGCCTGAGGGTGGCCCCGCAGAAAACGCAGGCCGCATGGTTCTGGGATGGCGGTCTGCGGTGGTGACCGAAGGGGCTCAGCCTCAATATCGAAAGAATCCGCGTCCCCATCACCCTGGACATCAAAAACCTGGGTGTATGGCTGGGCTGCACCAGCAGTTTCGGCACGCATGTTGCCCGTGCGGTCTCCAAGGCCAAGGCCATGGCAAACAGCCTGGCCAGGTTGTTGCCCAACTTGGGCGGGGCAGGCGGGCGCGTGCGTCGCCTGTACGCGATGACGGTCCACTCGGTATTGCTGTACGGAGCGCCAATATGGGCAGAGAAGGTAGCGGAGAACCCGGCGCTCCTGAGGCAGCTCGTGGGCGTCTAACGCTGATCGCACAACGGGCGTCCCGAGCGTACCGGACCGTCTCGCACGCAGGGGCGACTGCCCTCTCGGGCATTCCGCCGATCGACCTCCTCGCGAAATCACACGCGAGGACCTATCGGCGGATGCAGGAGGCAAAAAACCTGGGCGGCGTGATTCTGCCCAGGGAGAGGACAATGCTGAAACTGCAAGGCAGGGAGATCCTCCTCCAGGAGTGGGAGGATAGAATTGCGGATCCCCGCATGACTTCCGGAAGGAGGATACGCAAAGCCGTCCAGCCGGTCCTAAGAGAATGGGCAGAGAGGAGGGGACGCGGATTGACGTTCCATTCGACGCAGGTGCTCTCCGGGCACGGTTGCTTCGGGGAGTTCCTGTGTCGAATTGGAAAGGACACCACCGGCTGCCATCACTGCCCGGAGGCAGTGGACACGGCGCAGCATACCCTCGAGTCCTGCCCAGCGTGGGACGAGGAGCGCCGTGTTCTCCGGGCGGTGGTCGGAGATGACTTCTCCCCCTCGGCTGTTCTGATTGCGGCAGTCGAGGCGCGCGGAGAGGAGAAGTGGCGCGCGTTCACCTCCTTCTGCGGCCAAGTTATGGCGCAGGAGGCCGCGGAACGCGTCAGGACGGGGCAGGTTTGCCCCTCCTGACATTAGGGACGGAAATGGGGACGGTGGACAGCCACCACCGCCGCCGCCCCCCTTACGGCGACAGCAACGTGGCCGTAACAGAGGAGGTGGGACGGGAAACGGGGGGCGACGCCGAAGGCCACCCCCACCACTCGCACGTCCACGTTACGCCTAGTGGCCGTCGCAAGAGAGCCGGCACCGCGAGAAGAACGACGATCGCTCCGCGTGCAATCCGCACCGGGGCGTACAACGATAGCAGTAGCGAGGGGCCGCGACCGCCGCGACGACGCGGCGGCCGACACCCCCTCGCCACATCCTCGGAAAAGAAGAGATGACGAGGGGGAGTGGGGTCGGACACCCCACCGAATCTAGGCGGCTGCGCGGTTGTTGTGGGCCTGTAAAGGCCTACCCCCCGCCCCTCCTTGAGGAGTGGGAGCACCGCGCACGCATGCCGCACGGTGTGGTTTGCTGGCCTTTGGTTAGGCCTGCCCCCCGCCCTGATTCAACAGGGCGGGAGCACCACACCCGCGACCGGTGGCTCTGTCCCTCCCCCTCCCTCCATACTGGTACTCGCCCGCAAACGGGCGAGCTCATGAAAATGAGAGGGACCAGACTCCCTCCCCCCCCTGGGGAGGAGTCTATTGGAAGGGCGCGGGCGTGTGGGCGGGGTAACCACACGTCCGCCGTACATTTCCCCCTTATACGAGGGGTGGCGGGTCGGGGCTGATATCCCTCCGACCCGCCACACACGTTAGGAAACTAGGCCAACTAGGCCGAGGGGCACAATGCCCCCTCAAGACGACGCCCAACAAAAGGCGCGGCGCGGGGAGGTTCCGGAAGAATCATTGCGTTTCCCGGGGCCTCCCCTCATCTTTGAAAAACGCGCCCAGATGGATATCCGCGGGGTTTTAGTCGATAGAAATCCGACACTTCCCTTGCCCCTCCCGGGGGCGGGGGGGTCTTCCCCTCCCATAAAGAGGGGGCCACCGGGCCATATACCGGCCTGCTCGTCAGGTCCGGGAACCCGGTAGTTGAAGATTTCCCAGCGTCAAAAAAAAAAAAAAAAAAAAAAAAAAAAGACCACTTACCGACAGTAGAAGTTACCATAAGTAAGACCACTTACCGACAGTAGAAGTAAGACCACTTACCATAAGACCACTTACCGACAGTTGAACTTACCATAAGTAAGACCACTTACCGACAACGGAACTTACCATAAGTAAGACCACTTACCGACAGTAAAACTTACCATAAGTAAGACCACTTACCAACAACCGTGACTTACCATTAGTAAGATCACCCACCGACAATAGAACTTACCATAACAACAGTCGAACTTACCATCGGATTCATGCGATAGAATTAGTTACACGCCGCGTAGTATATAAGCAACAAGTACTCGCGATGCCGCAAGGCTCTTCTTAACTTTAACTATAGGGATCTAACTTCCGAAACCCCACAACCCCTCCTCAGACTCTTCCAGAAAACTCCCGGCTCAGGGAAAAACATGACCATATAAGGAGAGAAATTGGGGACTGGACCGATGACGCAACACGGCCCTTCCATCTCTCAACCCTTCCACTCAATCACAAAGAAAGAAGGAAAAACATGACCATATATAAGGAGAGAAATCGGGGACTGGACCGATGACGCAACACGGCCCTTCCATCTCTCAACCCTTCCACTCAATCACAAAGGAAGAAGGAAAAACATGACCATATAAGGAGAGAAATCGGGGACCGGACCGATGACGCAACACGGCCCTTCCATCTCTCAACCCTTCCACTCAATCACCCCCGCCATCGAGTACGACGGAAGACGGAAAAACATGACCATATAAGAAGAGAAATCGGGGACCGGACGGATGACGCAACGCAACCCTTCCACTTCTCAACCCTTCCATGCAATCGCTCCCGCCTCCAGGAAAATGGAATATAAGGACGAACATCCCGAGGGACGCCGTCAGTCAGCCAGTGAGTTTTCTCGGTTATCCTTCGGACGCGGACTCGACACTTTTCCCAGTGAACATTACCATGTTCTTCTATATCCGAAGCCTTCCATATCCTCCTATATCCGAAGCCTTCCATATCCTTCTATATCCGAAGCCTTCAAGCCCCACGCGTAGCATTGCATTAGTCCAGAGCTCGGCAAGAAATGCACATTTTGGCCGATTTTCAGTTGACCTCCGCCTCCCGCTCTCCTCTTACCGCGACGTCCCGCGCGCAGCCTACGAGCTTCGCGAGGCTCAGGACCGTGCCGTTTCGCGACCGCATCACCGTACCGGCACCCCGCGAATAGTTTTCCGCATCACCCATGGGGTACTATTATTGACGCGTTTTTTTTTAAGTGGTATCCCCTGTAGGCCTAATCCACTGAAGACAGACAACTCTTTCATAAATTTAATTAATTGGAACTTTAATTAATGAAGAAGCAGAATTATATGTGTATATATATATATATATATATATATATATATATATGGGACGATCCACGTCACTTTTACCCCCCATTTGTCCAAAATTGGTATGGACGGATTTTAATGACCAAAGGCGGAAAATGTTTGTCTTGAAAAGAGCTTTTGAAAGGCGTGTGGCATATATGCGCAATTCAACATGGCGTCATAGTTATGGCTGCTTAAAGGGATAAATTCAAAATTTCAGATCCAACATGGGCAGATAAAACGGTGAAAAGTAACTAAATTCATGTGAAACTCAGTATTTGGGAAATTTTGGGGTCGCTGATTACGAATCTGAACGTAAAATTGTGAAATTCAAATGGCGGATCCAATATTGCGGATGCAATATGAGAAACGGACGAAAATTCCAGTAAATGATCTGAAAACTCTTACTGGGAAGGTTTTTTGGGTCGCTGATCACGAATTTGTAGCTAATTTGTTAAAAAACAACAGACAACCGTGTTAATTGAAATTCTACTCTTAGTGTTACCCAGAGATGACGGCGTGGACGTGGTAGAAATTCATCTTTGGAGTGCTTTATTATCGTGAGTTCCCTTGGCCTCTCACGCTTCGGGGTGCTTTATTTTCGTGAGTTCCCCTGGCCTCTCACGCTTCGGGGTGCTTTATTTTCGTGAGTTCCCCTGGCCTCTCACGCTTCGGGGTGCTTTATTTTCGTGAGTTCACCTGTACTGTAGAATGTTCAGTGGTTGCTCACTAGCAGAGTATTTCATGTACTGTAATCCATTATCAGTACTCTGCTAGTGAGCAACCACTAAACATTCTACAGTACAGGTGAACTCACGAAAATAAAGCACCCGAAGCGTGAGAGGCCAGGGGAACTCACGAAAATAAAGCACCCCGAAGCGTAAGAAGCCAGGGGAACTCACGAAAATAAAGCACTCCAAAGGAGATGAATTTCTACCACGTCCACGCCGTCATCTTTGGGTAACGCTAAGAGTAGAATTTCAATTAACACGGTTTGTCTGTTGTTTTTTTAACAAATTAGCTACAAATTCGTGATCAGCGACCCAAAAAACCTTCCAGTAAGAGTTTTCAGATCATTTACTGGAATTTTCGTCCGTTTCTCATATTGCATCCGCAATATTGGATCCGCCATTTTGAATTTCACAATTTTACGTTCAGATTCGTAATCAGCGACCCCAAAATTTCCCAAATACTGAGTTTCACATGAATTTAGTTACTTTTCACCGTTTTATCTGCCCATGTTGGATCTGAAATTTTGAATTTATCCCTTTAAGCAGTCATAACTATGACGCCATGTTGAATTGCGCATATATGCCACACGCCTTTCGAAAGCTCTTTTCAAGACAAACATTTCCGCCTTTGGTCATTAAAATCCGTCCATACCAATTTTGGACAGATGGGGGGTAAAAGTGACGTGGATCGTCCCATATATATATATTTATATATAAATCTCTTAAGTGAAATAAAAAATACTCACATTCAGAATAACTATTTTCGAGATTTTTTACAAGCGACAGCAAGAACGTCGATCTGCATATTGCACGTAGCAAGACGCATAAAGACGCGGTAAAGAATTGTCGCTTAAACAAGAACGTTTTTCATTTTGATAAGTTTCATTTTTGAGAAAGAAGTCTCACACAAATATGTAGATCCGAACATAGAATAAATTCGGAGTCCAAAATCTCGAAGCTTGGGGTAGGATGATTTCGATAAATTTTATAAAAATCTGCACCGGTTTCTTTAACCGTTTTAAAGAAATATTATTTTGCAGATCACATAATTCATCCTGTAAATTAAGATGCTGTTCTTCGATTGGCGCTGTAAGAGGATTCTCAAAAAGAATTAATTCTGTTCGAAGTTTTTCGAAGCAGGTGAAAACGCGTATCGAATTCTTCTATAACAGAATCTACGAAATAGATGTTTTCTTTGAAATTACAGCTACTCGCCATGTTCTTCGAGAAGAATCTGGCAAGAAGGAAAGAAATGGAAAATGTTATTATTTAAATGAGATTTGAATAACTGAATTTCTTTCGGAAAGAATCAACATGACTAATGGGAAATATTTTGATTTGGTTTTTGCAGCTTAAATTGAGAAGCCTAAGTTGATTAGTCATGTCAGTAATAAAGGCAAGTTCGGAAAGAAATGTTATATCTTCTAAAACAGATATATATTCCTGAAATTTTGGATTATTTCTTGCAAGAAAAGGAGGATCTCTTTTCTTATTGCAAAAAATATTTTCAAACATTTTGCAGCACTAAGCCAACGTACTGAACAATAAAGTGGAACATCTGTGTGGACAGCATTATGTTTCTGGAGAAATAATTGAAATTTTTGATGACTGAGGAACTTGTGTCCACCTTTAATTATATTAATGATTTTAGTAACAGTCTCATAGCTGTTGACAATTTGATAACTTTGCCGCTTAGTGCTTCCTGATGAATTATACAATGTATAATAGGATTATTGCGGCCCCAATTAGTATTACGAAATAGATTAAGAAATACTGTTTAAAGAAAAGAATGTAATAATAAAGAAGAAAGACCGAGAATAACAATAAGGAACGCGACCGCGAAAGCTCGATAGAATTACGCAAGCCGAATCAGAACGAGATGAGTTGCGCGATCGGCCCACATACGACCGAGCACTCAGCGTAACAAAGGACAGGACGAGGATACAAAGGAAGCGACGAAAGGAGACGAGAGGGCAATGTGAGTCAGGGAGCAGACCAGTAACGGGCAATTTCTGTAATAACGGTCAACCAGAGTTAATTATACGATCAGTTTAATAAAAGTGTCGTGTGTTGTAATCATTAATAATCCCGCCTCCTCCGTGGACCGAAAGAACCCGGTGCTCCTATCCACAACGGGGCACAACAAATGGTGGCAGCGTGAGGGATCCATTGGCAGGAAGACGGGAACGACAGCTGAAAAAGAAATACAAGTGAATCAGTGAGGCAGTGCAACATCCTCAACGGAGACACGGCAGCCAGATTCAAAAGCAGCGGACAACACGGTAGCGGCCGACGAGGGACAAGCAAGCAGCGTAACCCGAGACGGCACCGACCTACCTCAACGAGGGCTCACCGACTGATAAAGCGGCACGAGCACCGACCAGCAACATGCGACTAGCGACCGTAATGTAAGTCAATTAAGCTAATTATGTAAAACGCAATTACCGTAGATGTCGAAAAACGAAAATCCACCTGCGGAACTAAACCAATCGTGGCTCCATAGCGGGACGTCACGACGAGCGCGTAGAAATAGACCGTTAAGCCCCGTGCAAACGACCGAAGAAGTCGTAAGCGATAATCGCGAAAACCGTGCGTAGAAATTTAGACGCGTACTACTCAAGCGAAAGCGAATCGGAACCGGAATTACACCCGAACAGCGTAATCGAACGCGAACAATTCGACGATTCCGTTGTAATTTTAGACGCGAGAGGAATAGAAAAATAACTGCCCCGACGAAGATAGACTCACCCCTCACACGCGCACACACAATCCGAAGACGCGGACAGTACGACCAGTAGGCTAACACACAGACGAGAGTTTTCATTAACCTCGTATGATAGCAGCGTATTTAATCCGCACGAGTATTATTCTGCCTCAAGAAACGTGAACGTACTCGAGATGGCGGAAGCAACTAATAGCAACCACGACGCGAATAACGTAAATGACAACGCGCAGATAACTCAGAAGACGTAAACGCAGAAATCGACCGCCTTAATAGAGTGTTATCTCAGAGAAGAACACCGGCGAATAATCGTAACCGAATTCCCGGATTACAACCGGACGATAGGGATGCCATTCTCGACGAGATATTAAATGGAATCCGCAACTTACAAGACCGCGTAAATCAACTAGAAACGGCGAATCCTGAACGCCGCGAATTTGTCGCAAGACGCGAGCCAAGTAACCTCCCGTTCGAAGTAACGTACGGACGAACGTCATACGATATCCGGAACCAAGCAGAACGCGCTATCGGATATCTACGTCTAAAAGAGGCACGAGATATGATACCCGAGTTCGACGGATCCTCGAGTAAGTTACAAGAATTCTTAAGCGCCGCGTCATATGCAATAAAAAACATAAATCCTATGGAAGAAGGAACGCTATTAGAAGCAGTATTATGCACAAAGCTAAAAGGAAGAGCGATGATAGATTTTCAAACGCGAGAGATAAGAGATTTCGCACAACTAAAGAAAGAATTAGAAGTTTGCTATCTGAGCCGCAAAAGCACAACACACTTACAACTAGAGTTCAATACACTCAAGCAAAAACCAGGAGAAAATGCAAAGAGCATTCGGATTAAGAGCGGATAAACTAGCAATGGAGCTATACGACTCCATGATAGAGGGAAGAAACCACACGATAGAAAGCAAGCGAACTATATTAGAAACAATTCAACAACAGGCATTACAGAATTTCCAATTAGGATTGAGAGACGAGATCAAGTTACTTGTCCGAGCTCAACATTTCGCAACCTTGCAAGAAGCGATTGCCGGAGCAAGCGCCGAAGAAAAAGTAAACGGGCCAAGCGGAATTCCGCCGCGTCCCAAAAATAATTATGCATACTCGCCGCAACCGCGCGATAACCGAGCAATATTACAATGCCAAAAATGCGGAAAATACGGGCATCACGGAAGGGAATGTCGTACCAGTAGATACGCGAACCGTTTCTCCTTACCGAAACCCGATAGGACACCCCGCGTAAACGCGATAGATAAAGTCTGCAATTATTGTAAGAAAGCAGGACACATGCGCGAAGAATGTTGGCTGTTAAATGGTCGACCAAATAAAGAAAGAACAAACCACCACAAACCTAATAATCCGAGAGGATAACACAAGAACTTTTATCCGAAAACAATGGACCGAGAAAAAAGACAGCAATTCAGCCGCGAATAGCGATGAAGAAGACAAAGAGGACACAAAGCAGCGCCGACCGGCATTAGAGTATCAGGTGTCACACATGACGAACAAGCCGCGGAAGCATGCAGGGCTAGACTTAATCACTCTGCCCATGCAAGAAGCGAAGCGCGAAAAAATAAATTTACTGTTTGATACCGGAGCGGCCGTATCAATAATAAAAGTAAAACATTTGAAAGGCGAAACAATGATAGAAGAGGATAAAATGGCCCTTACAGGAGTAACAGGTCATAAAGCCCATACGATTGGAAAATTTACAGCGACTATAGATTTGAAGATAGAAAGATCAAGCACACGATATATGTCGTCAAGGATGATTTTCCGATTGAATACGACGGGATACTAGGGTAGATTTTATAAGAAGCATCAAGCGT
>NW_027250466.1:0-16895 GCF_030848795.1 Temnothorax nylanderi | reverse complement strand
GGAAGCGGGCTGGTCGGATTCCTCGACCGGTTTCATTGTCTACATTGAGCTGCTGCTGCACTGCACGCATCGGAAGCAATTCTTGTGCCAGACCAGACCCTCGGCTATCGTCTCTATCTGCTTTCGCTGTTATCGTCATCAGTTATTTCTGTATCATTGGTAAGTTTGCTGAGAATACTCGGCGATCTCTTGACGGCGATCGTTCGATCTCATTGGCGTTCTCTGTGCAGGCTTTCTCGGAGACCTGGAAGCGCGACTTGACGTTCGGGCTTGAGAGTTCCTCGAGTCCCAAATCGGGTTTGTCGGAAGCGAGCTGGTCGGACTCCTCGACCGGTTTCGGTTGGATCAACATCATGTCGGATGAAGAAGCTGACGGCGTCACCGATATTGAAGATGTCGAGAACGATGACGATCTGTTGTGGTTGGATCGGCGCGAATTGATTCTGGTAGTAAAAAGTAACCGGGCATTCATGCGAGGCATGAAGAGAGATGATGATTTGCTCAGTCAGTCAATTATGGAGCAAACGAAGCAGCTATCTTCTCTAGTGGCAGCTAATTTAACTCATTCTAGTAATTCAGTTCTTGGCGCACTCTCGATTGACAAGGTCATCGCACAAGGTGTGCCTGTTGAAAGGCACCTGGAGTGCATAACGGAATTACTGTCCATTATCAATCAAAAGTATATAAGGGTCGACAGGAGTAATTCCATTATGCACTCCAACAGTGGATATCTCTGTATTCTGATGTTATGAAAGATTTTCATATAAGATTGAAACTTATGTAACTAACTCCGATATAGATATTCCACGCCATATTGCTGTAGTGTATGACTTTGTTAAATGCAATTATCTCGAAATTGCCCAATTATATTGGTTTACTTAAGAGTAACATAAGTCTTATTGCCAACCACTGTTAATAGTAATCAAATTTGTATCGTAGGTATGCTGGACTCTGTACTCTATATTGCTCATTGAAATAAAACTGGCAAATATTACTGCTTGAAATTTATCAGTTTGTAATGTTTATCTAAAACCAATGTACATATATAAAAAAAAATTAGCTTTTTGTTTCCATGAATTTTGTTCAATGAGTAATTTTGGTAATATAATTTGACGTATGCGTATGTTAAAACTCTACCAAGTCTTGCCAAGCGATTGTTAATATACTTTGTAGTCGAACTACAACGTATACCTTGATAAAGTAATGAATTTATTTTTATACTTGCATAGAATTCTAATTTTTAAACATGCAATTTATTAACGAATTATAACATTGGACTTGCAAAGTTTATCGACAGATAATAATTATTACAGTTTATTAAATATGACATACATTATCGTTTTGAAAAAAATATATAGCATATTATGTTAAAAGATACTTTCCCTAACATAATAAAAATTAGAACCGTACTTGGTGGTGGTTTTAATAACACTATAATTATTTATGTATCGTTATTTTGAATTATTTACTACTTGAAGACGTACGTAAAAAACAAGTTCACATTTATACCTCAAAATATAATTGCTGCTTTGTAACATGATACGTTCAAAATTTAAAGTGCATTATTTTTTGTAATTGTATCTTTTTGTATCTCTATTACTGATATAATACTACAGGCAGCTTTACAAATATTCTTGATGAATGTTGTTTTATTAGTTGAAATGCAGTACAAGAAAGAAATAATTAGTTTTGTATTATTATATATAACCGTATTCGTCATCTTATTGTATTTTATACAGAATAAATGTATGTAGGATAATAGAATTAAGCGAAAATGTATGTTATGGAGGTGCCATTAAAATTTAATTAAATTTAATTTAATTAACGTATCTATAGACGATTATAGATGGTTCGGAGAGGACCAATGTAGTCATAAGAATATATATAAGAAATGCGATACCTCTAACGTTTCACTTAATTTCACGTAAATAAATCAAACTACTAATCTTGATTTTTATTTTCACGTCTTTTATGTGGATTGAGAGATTCAGGCGCATTTAATTTAAATTTGTGCTTTTCATATAATTCAAAGCATACGTATTTAGTTTAACAAATAAGATAACTAAATGACCTACTATTAAATATAAAACATTTAAAATATTACATATGATTTTAAAAAGTCATAATTGGAAAAATTTAAACAGATGGATATCTTGTAATTATTCGAACAATAATTTTAAATAATTAAAATAACAAATGTAATACTAAAACTAAATTTTATGAAAAAAGTTATCGCAAAGTATTATCTAAAAACAAGAACGTGTGTCGTATACGCAGAAAAAAGTATATTCTTGATTTCGAAAATATCTTTAGTTTCTGAAAAGCATATGAATAAAGTCATTTATATAGGTCAACCAAGAAATAAATGTTGAAATAAAAAGTAGAAATTCTTACAAGATTATAGATTGTTTCGTATATAAGCAAGAGCACTGTAATTTTCTTATAAGAATTTCAGCATTTTTTTTGGTTGAACTGTATATGACTATTCAAGCAAGTTTTCATCGTTTAACGCAATATAATCACATTTCAAGATTTCCATGTTGAAACTAAAGATAATTTCAAATCAAGAATACTATTTTTTTCTGTGTAGGCATAAAATAAACATTGCATTCGGGATGAGATTAGCAACAAGATGTTTAACATATGAAGGGTACAGGGGAAAACCGACCCAAGTCCTTTTTTGTCGAAATCATGTTATCTTGTGGCAAGAACTTTCATAATTCTTATCCGTTTAAAGAACGAACGGTTACAATCATTGAAAATAAGGCTGACACATGTGCTGGGAAAAACGATTATAATCCACTCGCTTATGAGGAAGAACGAAGAACCATAATATTCAACATACATTGTAATCACTAATTGTAAGTAAGCACACATGCTGATATTCACTATCACAGTATTATCTTTTCGATAACTCCTCAAGATATCTGAGACCTGAAACTTAAAATTGCGTTTTTCTCAAATTACTCCGGATGGACATCGATGTGCATCGAAAACATATAGAAACGCGCCGCCGCTGATAAAAATCGCAATATCGCTCTTTTTCCAAGGAGAGTGTGCGTACAGGATTTCGCTTCTGCAATTTCGCCTGTCTTCCCACCGGGAAGCTAAAGCTCGATCGTGGTGGTAAAGTCAATTAGTACCCATTAATCCTGGATACCAATCAATCCTGGACGATCCAAGGAGATCCTGAGAAATACTCTAAACGATACTTTACATTCAATTTCACGATTTCGGTATATTGATATTCGATAAAATTACAAGTTCCGTCCATGCGTTTTCCTAGAAAAAGAAAATATGTACAATCGCCATCGGTATTAATCGACGTTGCTATCGGTCCTAACGCTTATAAATGTTAACAAATCTCTCGCTTTCTCATTTATTCATCCTCTCTCTCGCTCGCTATCTTACTGTGCCACTTTTATACAGTATTATGTACAAAAGAATATACTACAGATTTATTCGACAAACCAAAGGGATATCTCACGATTCGTGAGATGCAACGGCTGACGACTGGACCGGAAGTCGTCTCTTCGGCTCTCCCGATCGTGCCGTCCCACCGCCCTGACGTGGTGCTTCGCGTGTGTCTATCGTATATATTTCGCGATGTCACTCTTCTTCATTTAGTATAAAAAGTCTCATCCGGTGACACGTTAATAAGTATACGTAAGCCAATCCGAAAGTTTGTTACACGCTCGACCTATACCCTTAGACTCGACATGCGCACTTTTAATGAGGAATCCTTAACGATTAATCCTTACACGCGTATTAATATGTGATGCTGATATGTGATGTAACTGAGATCAGTGGAACGCATGGAAGATAACATTGAGCCAACATTGTATGTATGATCCTTTGCATTTGACACTTTGCTGAGTCCAGACCGACCTGAAATGAGAAAATTGCATTATTAATAATTTAATTGTACTAAATATTATACAAACCTTTTCAATTATTATAAGCCAGAGATAAAATGTGTGTGAATATAGTTTCATATATCATCTTACATAAAACTCAACGTTGTAGATCATTTGGTCATTGTTGATTACTCCGGAGGGTTGATGACATCTCCCCTGAAAGCACGGTCATATTGCCAAGGTGCCTGTTCCTCTCCAATAGGAGACAGAAAGTATTCTCGTAGATAATTTCTCATCCCGTTAGCAGTATCTCCAGCTCGATTAGCCCCGACTCGGCCAAGCCTGGCAAAGTGTTGAGAACAGTAGTTCCTCCATTCCCCGTACGTGATGGTCCCATCCTCTGTTTCCGCATCAATCATGTTTATGGGGCAGTACTGTCTATCATTCCAATTTCTTCCTTCTTCACCCATCATAATGAAATTATGAAGACAGGGAAGGGCCTTGAAGATATTATCACAGTTGGTAGGCGACATGGCGAGTGGTCTATGTAGGATCTTCCATCGTGCAGTCAAAATTCCGAAAGTGTTCTCAATTACCCGCCGTGCTCGAGACAAACGGTAATTGAAAATTCTCTTTTCATCGGTCAGTGTTCTCCTTGGGTACGGTCGCATCATATACTCTGTGAGCGGGAACGCTTCATCCCCCACAAACACATAAAGGAAAGGTCTCCTTTTTCCTGGAATTGGGCTGGGATCAGGCAGACACATTTCCGGATGCTAAATCTTTAGCAAAATCAGTGTTGGCCCATACGCCGCCATCACTTATGGAACCTAAAAAAAAGAAAACAACTAAAACTTTCCACTTGGCGATTATCATTCTATAGCTACAGAAAATGCAATGAAGAATAACACTTACCAAACTGTCCGACATCCACCCATGTAAACTTGTACTGTGCATCACACGTTGCCATCATAACCATACTGAAGAACTGTTTATAATTAAAGTAATTCGATCCTGAGTTTCCAGGTGCTTGAATCCTCATATGTCTACCATCAATGGCCCCTAGGCAGTTGGGAAACTGCCAGGATGTCATGAAACCATCACTGATTGTCTTCCAGTCTTCCTTGCTGGGAACTTTCAAAACAAGAGGCTGAAGTACGTTCCAAATCTCTCTGCAAGTTTCGTGTATGACTTTGTACACCGTGGATGTCCCAATCCTAAATTCAGCATGTTTCAGTTTGGCTGTATCTCCTTGAGCCAAGTACCTGCAAAGTTGATCACAGATGACATTAAAATAGACTGAACAGAAACAAGCAAGGCTAAAAAAACTATATAAGAAACTCACAGCAATGTGACGGCAACACGAAGGTCTGTTGGTAGTGGTGTGCGATTACTTCGCTTTATAAGACGAGGGTGAAGGAGGTCAACCAAAAGACGAAACTGATCAGGCGACATTCGGAACAACCCAAAAAATTCTTCGTGATCAGTTTCAATAAGTTCCCTGACGAGGTTAGAGTAGAAACCTTGGGCGTCTCTCACTCGATTTACCGGTCGAACCCACCACCGGCGACGAGTCACTCTCCTTCTTCTCCTCAGCAAGACGTATTGCAGCAGTATCAAATTGTTCCAATTCAAAAGATACAGAAGCCGCAGATCGGTATTTCTCAAAATATCCATTTTTCTGTTCCGATTATTATTTTGAATTAGAAACCTTTATAAGATGCTACGTTTTAACATATATATATGTATATATGAATATTTACTTGATAGCACGACGATCCAACACGTGTCAACACTTCTCCGTTTTCTTCTTCTTCTGATGGCCGTCGAGCGCTGCTCAAATATAGGCCAGGGCGAACCACTCGTCGTATAGTAATAAAATCCCCAGGATAGAGGGCCTCAAAAGGCGCCAGTTCAGTCATTAACTTCGTCGATACAAGATGCCGAGCAAAAACACTTCCCGTGACTTGCACATGCATGTCCCGCCATTGACGACGTAGAACGTACGTCGTAAGAAATGGACTTGGTTCATTTCGCCTACTGCCACTGTTACGACCTACTACACTGGAAAACGCTTTCTTCATCTTCTATAGTCTATGCCTGAAACGTACTGCTACTGCGTTAATGCCAACTTAAAACTGTTTAAATCCTCTATGTGGAATATGTGCGGTTGTAGCACTTCGCTTACTACCACTGTTACGACCTGCTATACCGAAAAGCGCTTCCCTGAGACGTACTGCTACTGCGTTAATACCAGCTTACAACCTCTATGTAGAACAACCTTAATATAGTGATGAAAGATAGAATGATGCAAATCGCCACGGCCGAGGTTTTCAACGAATAATACATATACTTAGCGATCAGATGAATACATTACTAATGTCTTAAAATATTCCCTGAAGTTTCCGGATTTCGTACGTACCTTGAAAATAAGGGCTTGCCGAATGTTTTGCTCTGATATATGAGGTTAAATAAGTAGTGGATCCAATCGCATATTGCTTTACTCGTGGCTGCGACGGCTGCGTTCGGAAACGTCACCCGAGCGCACACGAGCACACTCCCCTCTCCTTCTATCTCAGCAAATTAGAAGGAGAAGGGAGCACACCCGAGTGATGCTTGAGATGCTTCCGACGCAGCCCGTAAAGCCTTGTGTACACGATACTAGAAATCGGTCCGAGTTTCGGTTTAAAGCCTTGTGTACACGATACTAGAAATCGGTCCGAGTTTCGGTTTAAAGCCTTGTGTACACGATACTAGAAATCGGTCCGAGTTTCGGTTTAAGCCAATCAACTAGCAGCTCTTACAGAAAAGCAGCAGTTTCATTGGCTTAAACCGAAACTCGGACCGATTTCTAGTATCGTGTACACAAGGCTTAAGCCAATCAACTTGCAGCTCTTACAGAAAAGCAGCAGTTTCATTGGCTTAAACCGAAACTCGGACCGATTTCTAGTATCGTGTACACAAGGCTTTACTGTCATGCCTGACCTAACCTAAAACGAGTCCAACCGCACTACTATTGTGATATTTTTTAATTAGTAAATAATTAAATACGATTAAATCGTGCGTGTAAAATCATGTTATATTATTATAATTATTGGGATGTTGTGTAATGTTTGTCAATATGTTTGTTTTCAATTACCTCATGACGGACTGTTACTTGACTAGCTGTGTCGGCGAAAGGACCACCTTAAGCTAACTGGCCACTGTGAAACTGGGCCTTAATGGCTCGTCTACAATAGCCGTAAAGCCGTGATCAGACTACGGATTGGGATTGAGATTGGATTGAAATTTAATCAATCAGAATAAAGAAAACTAACTTCAAGTTTAGTGAACTTTGCTCTAATTGGTCAAATTTCAATCCAATCTCAATCTCAATCCGTAGTCTGATCACGGCTTAAAAAGTATGCAACAGTCTCCGATTAACGTGATCCTCCGATTAAACTCACTCTTCGTCTCTTTCTAGGGGGACAGTTAGAAAGAGATGCAGAGTGAGTTTAATCGGAAAATCACGTTAATCGAAGACTGTGATATCGGCCCTTACTGTTTTAATTGCATTTAATTCATCTGAATCACGAATGGTCGGTTCATTTAATTTCTGCGACGAGTTTTGCTCATTTGATGATAACCTCGGACCTATGGAAGTTTTGAAATTCTTTGTGGTACCATCAGAAGTCTGTGAACACTTCTCTTCTTCTTCTTCTTCTCTTTATTGGCTCCTGCCGCTTTTCAGCGGACAATACGGCTAGATTTGCCACTGTTTGTTAACAAAGTCTGAATCACTGTCAAGGCCATTGCACGTTACAAAATTTTAGTCATAATCGTAAGGCTGTAAGAAAATAGACCAATCACAGTCAATTATTCTTCTCGCACTTGAAGAATAATCGAGAGTGATTGGTCTATTTTCTTAAGCTTTGTGTACACGATACTAGAAATCGGTCGGACTTGGTTAGAGGGCGTGTGAGCGTGTGGTCGTGTGTGATTTTAGCTGTGTTGTTAGGGCATAGTTAGAGAGTTGTAGAGTAAGGTGCGTAGCATAGAAGCGTTGGAGAGTAAGTGGAGAGGCCGGAGAAGCGGTACGAGTGAAGGCGTGGCTCGGGAAGGCGTAAAGCGAACATTTTCCGTTTCGGAAGAAGTGGCGGTGGCTTTTTTAGGTTATGGCGTCGCGCGGTTCACCGAGCGCGGGAAGTGCGGGCAGTGTCGGTAATAATGGTAGGGTAGGTAAGACAGGTAGGAACAGGATCGACAGCAAAACTGAGGGTAAGCAGAGAAAACTAGAGATAGGTAAAGTAGTAACATTTAGAGATGAAGAAGATTTAAAGCATAAGATAAACTCTATGAGGGATGAGATAAAGGAAATGAAAGAACAGGTGGATAAAGAGGTAGGTAAGATTGAGGAGGTGAAAAAGTGTTTCACGCTTTACGTAGAGGAAAGGAAAGATAAGGAAGAGAAGGATGAGGAAAGATTAAGAGAAATCGAGAGGAAATTAATAGATCTTGAAAATAGATGGATAGGCTGGTTCGAGCGTGGCGAGGGGGATGCAGATAGGGAAAGTGACACGGATGTCGGGAATGAAAGTGAGGGCGGGAAAAGCGAGAGCGGAAATAGTAGTAGAGTAAGTAGAAAGAGTTACAGTAGGAGAGGGAGTACATATGCAGGATCTTGCTCGGGATGTAGTGAAGGGAGGTTGAGTAACTGGGAGGTAGGCAAAATTAAAAAACTGGTGGTGGACAAAGATAGAGAGAGGAGAAGGTGTAATATAGTTATGAAGGGGATAGTATTGCCAAAGGAAGTGGAAGGAGACATAAGGGCTAGTAAGCAATGGATACAGGACTTCATAAAAGAAAAAATAGATGTAGAATGTAAAATAGTAAGCAATAGAAACAGTGGGACAGTGTTGGTGGTAGAGATTGAGAGCGAAGAAAAGAAGAGGGAAATAATGAGAAACAAAAGCAAACTAAAAGGGGGCAAGGTTTTCATAGAAAACGACTTAAATTGGGAGGAAAGGAAAATTCAAGAAAAACTGAATAGATGGGCCAAGAAACAAAGAATTAAAGGTAAAGAGATAAAAGTAGGTTTTGGAAAAGCCAGAATTGAGGGGGTCTGGAAGGGTTGGGCGGAGTTGGAGGGAGAGATAGATAGGGAATTTAGAAAGGGGGGAGAGAGAAGAGAGGAGGATGGAGTAGGTACAAGTAGGGGAACAAGTAATGGGAAGGATCAGAATTTCGACTAAGCCAGGAAGGTGGCACAAGGGCCGGGAGCAAGGTTGGAAATAGAGAGGTAGGTGAAGCTGAAAAGGGAGGGGGGGAGTTCAAAGGGAGGAGAAGAGTTTTGTTTTGGAACACTGCAGGCTTGTTTAACAAAGACAAAGAGTTTTGGAAATATATAGGTAAGTTCGATTTTATTAGTTTATGTGAAACATGGTTAGAAAAGGAGGGATGGGAAAGGATTAAAGACAAGCTGCCTGAGTCGCACGAATGGGCTTGTAGTTTTGCGAGGAGAGTAAAAAGAAGAGGGAGGGCAAAAGGAGGTTTTGTGATAGGTAAAAAGAAGGACTGGGGAAAAGTAGGTAGTAGGTTAATTAAGGAAGAAGAGGGGGATGTGGTAGTATCAGAAATAAGAGGAGAAAAAGAAAATTGTAGGATTATTTCGGTGTACAACTCCGGGGGCTGGAGAGAGTTGGAAGAAAAATTGAATAGGCTATTAGGGGATGAAGAAGAGGGAAGTATTATAATGGGTGGCGATTTTAATATAAGGATAGGGGAACTAGGGGGTTGGGAAATAGAGGAGATGGAATTGGAAAGAAGTAGTAAAGACAAGGTAATCAGTAATGGGGGAAGGAATTTTGTTGAATGGGTACAGGAAAAGGGTTGGTATATATTAAATGGTACGACGGTAGGAGATTGGGATGGTGAATACACCTATGTAGGAGCCAGAGGCAATACGGTAATAGATTATGCGATAGTAAGCGATAATGTACACGAGAGAATTGTAAAATTTAGGATAGATGATAAAGTGGACTCGGATCATATGCCGCTAATTCTGGAGGAGGAAATAGAAAAAGGAAGAGGACAAGAGGTAGAAAAGGAAAGTGAAGCAAGAGAAGAGGAAAAGCTTGTTATAATGTGGGATAAGGATGCTATACAGGAGTACAAAGAGAGGACGGAGGAGTTATGTATGGAAGAAGGACAGGTATGCAGGTCGGTGGAGGAGAAATGGCAAAGGATTAAACAAATTGCTCAAGAATCCATGGTCAAAAAAAGGATAAGAATTAAGAAAAAGGAATTAGGTCATAAGGACTGGTGGGATAGAAGCTGTACAAGAAAGAAGAGGGAAGTGCATAGAATGTACAGGAAGTGGAGGAAGGGCAAAATAGGTAGGAAAAGGTACATAGAGGAAAAAGGAAAGTTGAGGGATCTACAACTAAAAAAACAGGAGGAGAAGAGGCAAAAGGAAGAAGAGGAATTAAGGAAATTGAAGAAGGAAACAGATGTCTGGAAATACATAAATAAGAAAAGGAACAAAAAGGTATGGAAGAAGAATAAAATAGGCAAGAAGGAATGGAGAAGGCACTTCATGGAGCTACTAGGAGGGTCGGAAGTGGAGGAGGAAGAGGAAAGTAGGGAGAAGACAAGGCATCAAGAAGGAAGGAAAGAAGTGAAAAGGGATGAAAGGATTGAAGGGGATGAGGAGGATGAAATTACAGAAATGGAGATCAAATTGGCATTGAAGAAATTGAAATTAAAAAAGGCGGCGGGAATAGATGAAATACCAATGGAGGCGTGGAAATATGCGAGTGGACCCTTATGGAACAGGCTGGTGGATTTGCTGAGACAAATATGGAGAGAAGGAACGATACCATCAGACTGGAAGAAAAGCATAATAGTGACACTATATAAGAGAGGAGATCAAGAGAAGACCGGAAATTATAGAGGTATATCGTTATTATGTACGGCGTATAAAGTTTATGTGGAGGTAATAAGGAGCAGGCTAGAGAGGGAAGCGGAAGAGAAAGGAATGATCCCGGAGAGTCAGGCAGGCTTTAGAAAAGGAAGGTCAACAATAGATAACATTTTCGTGTTGAACCATCTGATCCAAAAAGGAAGAAGAAGAGGCGGAAAAGCGGAAAAGGTGTACGCGATATTTGCAGACCTTAAGGCTGCATTTGATAATGTGGATAGGGAAATCCTGTGGAGAATTCTACGTGATAAAGGTACAAATGAACAACTGTTAAGAAGATTGGAAATGATCTACGAGGAAACGGAAGTTGTGGTCAGGACCAGCCAGGGGTATACGAAGAAGTTCCAGACGTCAAAAGGAGTAAGGCAGGGATGCGTAATAAGTCCACTTCTGTTTAATCTGTACATAGCGGAGTTAGCTGAAGTATTGAAAAAGAGAGATATAGGAGGAATAGAGGTAGATAAGATGAGGGTTTGGAATTTAGAGTATGCGGACGATATTGTAATGGTTGCGAGAAATAGGGATGCATTGTTAGACATGTTAAGCACGCTGAAAAGATTTTTAAAGGAAAGGAAATTAGAGTTATGTACAGAAAAGACAAAGATTTTAGTGTTTAATAGGAAGAGAAAAGAAGGCAAAGAAGTGTGGAAATGGGGGGATAAATATATAGAAGAGGTACAGAGCTTTAAATATTTAGGTTTTACGTTTAATAGGAATGGTAATTACAAAGATCATATTAGAGAACTGATGAAAAAAGGCAGGATGGCAGTCAGAAAATCTGGGGATTAGGAGAAAGAATGTGTAGAGGGGATTTCTTAAGGAGGTGGATGTTATTTAAATATTTGGTGCAAAGCGTTATGGCTTACGGGGTAGAAATTTGGGGGTGGGAAGAGAAAAAAGAGTTGGAGAAAATAATGATGGACTATATTCGTTGGATTTTTGCGATAGATTTCTGCACACCAAGGTATGTGATATCTAGGGAATTAGGTATGGATAAATTAATGGTGGGTTGGGGAATAAGGGCAATGAAATATGAGGAAAGAATTTTAGAAGATAGGTGCGGAGTTATTGTAAGTCATTGTTGGAAGGAAAAAGAAACTTATGGGTGGAAGGATCTGTATAGTATGGAAAGAGAAAGGTATTATAACAGGAATGGATGGGGAATAGGCTTTCTGGAGGAAAAGAGAAGAGAGGGTACAAATCTAGAGGAAGAAATAATAAGCAGGGAAAGAGATAATCAGAGGCAATGGGAAGGAAATAAAATCTTAGAGGCAAGATATAACAAAAGATATAGAGTGTTAGACAAGGCGAATGGGGGTCCGGAATATTTAAAGAAGGGTAATTTAAAGAAAGTAAGGATAGGAGATGATGTGAGAGCTTTAATAAACTGAGATGCGGAAATTTAGAAGAAGTAAATAAATATTGGTTAGAAGAAAATTGTAAAAAATGTATTTTGTGCGGTGAGGGCAGTGACTGTATGGAACATTATGTAAAGGAATGTAAGAGGGCAAGTGTGTGGTTTAAGGATTTAGGTAGGAATGAGGCGGAGAAGTGGAAAAGGCTGTGGAGCGATGAACTAGATTTAGATAAGGGTAAGATGCTGAGGAAATTATGGAAAGAGAGGGAGAAGGAACTAAAGAAGCGCAAGGAATTAAATAAGACTAAAGATATGACTGTGATATGACTGTGAGAAATAGTTTAGTTTAAGGTAGTTGTAGGTTATTTTAGGCTATAACGGATAGTATACGCAAGGTATGGATGGATGAGTGTGGTTAAGTTTTATTTTGTAAACCAAGTCCCTTCCTGGCTATTTATGTAAAGCTGAAGTAAATAAATATCTACTAGAAATCGGTCCGAGTTTCGGTTTAAAGCCTGTGTACACGATACTAGAAATCGGTCGAGTTTCGGTTTAAGCCAATCAACTTGCAGCTCTTACAGAAAAGCAGCAGTTTCATTGGCTTAAACCGAAACTCGGACCGATTCTAGTATCGTGTACACAAGGCTTAGTTAATCAACTTGCAGCTCTGACAGAAAAGCAGCAGTTTCATTGGCTTAAACCGAAAACTCGGACCGATTTCTAGTATCGTGTACACAAGGCTTTAGTTAATCAACTTGCAGCTCTGACAGAAAAGCAGCAGTTTCATTGGCTTAAACCGAAACTCGGACCGATTTCTAGTATCGTGTACATACACAAGGCTTTACGACATTATGATTATGACTAACTTTGTTACGTGCAATGGCCCTTTAATGCTGGGTCTACAATGCGAGTCGCAAAGTCGTGAGTCGCAAGAATTGACCAATCACAGTCTAATTTGAGGAGAATAATCGACTGTGATTGGTCAATTCTTGCGACTCACGACTTTGCGACTCGCATTGTAGACCCAGCATTAATCAAACTATACTATTCATAAACCGCCCAGGACTATTTTTGGACAATATTCAGAAATTTGTGGTATGTACTAATCACAGATTCACACTGGTCTAGTTTCCACCGAAGTCGTTAATTCGCTCCTAGTGCGGCGTAGAACCAAATTTAAGTCGATGGAAACGTGACTGACTGCGCCTCGAGGCGAGGCGAGTCACGTTCCATCGATTTAAATTTGGTTCTACGCCGGCACTAGGAGATTCGTATGTATTTGACCGGAAATGAATGTCCGGGAAAGAATCTACCATATGAAATCGTTTGTATATTTCGTATGAAGACTTTTGAAGTGCAATTTGAAAAGGTTTTGTGAGTCAGTTCGTTTAATCGTAATTAATTAATTATTTTTACACCATGCATTTAGGCCGAAATAGATAAATTAATAAAAGTTTTTATACGGAATCGTTTGTATTTCGTATGAAGGAGTTATGAAGTGTGATTAAAAAGGTTTGTGAGTCACCCAGATAATTTTAATTAATATTTATAAACTCGGTAATTAGCCGAAATATAGATTTTTAGTTATTCATGTTAAAAGAAGAAGGCGCTAGTGTTCCCGAAAGTCCGTCTGCAATCATAATTAATATAAACGTTTTAAAATTATTTTATAGTGAAATAATAAATATACAGACTAATAAGCCTGTAATTATAAGCGATAGTTGCTAATTAAGTTTGTGACTCATATAATTCCATCTTGCAGAGGACCTCCGTAACGAGATCAAAGATGTACCAGCTGTGCGGGTGAAGAGGTTATCTCAAACGCCCTGCCACAGCCCAATTGAGCGACTCAAATGTCATTACCGCTGAGAAGTATTTTCTTGCCATTTGAGTCAGCATGTCCGAGCAACCGGATTGTCCATTGCGTTCCACCTTGAATTTTTTACAGTCGTTTATTAGGATTTTGCTCTACTTTTAAATTGAGCGCTTTTAAATGTATTATTATTAAACTACCGATATCCATTTTTCCCATTTTTTACGCAATTCTTCGTTTGAGGCACTTTAAAAACGGAACATTTTTTCTGTATTGTCCTTAAATTTCTTCCAGCAATTCGGCACAATGCACGCTTTTGGCATTGTATTTACAATTTATGTTAACAATTTAAACAATTGTTAACAATTTTTTATTATTTACAATTTATGGTTAACAATTTTCACTGATTTTGATTTTTGACGCACACACGATTACTACCATTTGAACATGGTCACGGTCGGCTCAGTTTCCCGTCCGTCCGATAGGTTCGCTGCAATACTGGGGTCTACGTGCCTCACTAACGGTGACACCCCCCCACCACTTAAAAACACAGGAGTTTCCAGACCTGTATGTAAGACCGTGGCCATGACGAATCATAATCTAACCTAACCTATCAGGCGCGCGCCACGGCCACGCGCGTCGGCGACGGTTGACGGTTGACGAGATCGTTCCGTTTGGTTCCGTCGGACAGTTTACGCCTTTAATTTAAGACAAATTTTCGAGAGATATGACGGACTCCGCTAGTGAGGACTCAGTGACAAAACTGAACACGCAGTGAACAAGTCGATGGTGTTGATGGAGGACGCCGTAGATACGTCACTTCCGAACCACAAGCGCCAAATCTATCACAATAAACACGGAAGGCGCAGTCTAGGACGCCTAGCAGTCCCATTTAAATCGCGCAAAAGTATTCTGAAGAAGTCTACCAAGTCCGGCGATAACGTGACGAGTGACGAAGTCGCGCGGTTGAACGGCGATGTTAACAAATCGAGCGAGGCGATGCTCGGATTGTCACAGCCTGCCTCAGTTTTGTCACAGACCGCGCACCCGTAAGTGGATTCTTCTCACTTATAATTCTAATTATATTAGTTAGAATCTATAATTTAAATCATTAAAATTAAAAATACTCGAGAAGTAACTGTATTCTTCCGTTTGTCTTTCAGCTTGAAGACATAGTTCAAAAAGAGACGCTAGAGAGGAAAATATATCTTCTACATTTAGCTTGGAGGATGTTTCGGGACAGCGAAGAGTTTCGGATAATGGACATTCCTAGATTAGTAAGTACAGACCAATGGAAGATTGTTTTTGATGTTTCGAGAGACGTCGAGAGTATAATCTTGTGCATTATTGTGTAGATAAATCCACGGAGCTTCGTGATCAGACTATAGTCTTCGAGGATTAAGTCAAAGTTCAGAATTAAAGACGAACGGTATGTATAGTCGCGCACAATACGAATCACAACGTCACATGTATTTTTAACTCCAAGAAGGACACCCCACAATATAAGACTGGTAACAGGCTTTTTACTAGGAAATTGAAAGAGAAATTTGAGTGTTTGTTATAATGTCTTTTCATTATATGTGTATTGATACTAATTCTTCTTGTAATATCTAGTAAATATCAAGCCAGGGTGTCTTAACGGTAAGGAGGAAATTGGTCTGGAGCGCCGGAAGTAAAGCCGATATCTGTAGAAAACTGCGGCGTGCAATTTCCTGATAATTTAAAAACAAGGCATCCGCTGCTTGGCGTTGTTCACGAACGCAAAAGGAGATCGAAGAAACATAGCTCGCTCAAACCATACTAGGAATTATGAATATAACTCGAATATAATTTGATTTTAATTTAACTCGAATAACTTTGTAAAAAAAGAACTAAGAATTTGGTTACGCGCTATAAATTTAATGATAATATACATTTTTAATAATAATAAATATGCAATAAAAGGAATTATATTACGCTCGATGAGAGCAACTAATAAGAGAGGTCCAATTTTCGAGCAACCAAATGAGTGTTGAAACAGTTTCCCTGTAGTTTTTTGTTATGTTTTAGAGAAATCCAAGTATGTTCGAAACGTTAACTTTTTTTGTAACTTAAATTTTCAACAAACAAGTTTATTTAAATTCTTTAACATCCTTGGTTGATTGCTTGAGAATTGGGCCGTCACTTTTAAGCATACATTTTTACTGTTGGACTCGTCAGTCATTGGTAATGACCATCAATTTTCAGAACGCAGCTGCGTTTCGAACGGAAATCGCGGTGGAGGAATTCGCGCGCGTCCGTTGGGTGCATCGATTCGACGTGACGCACTTCCACTGGCCGCGAGATACAACGCAAGTTTGCGGGATCTGAGAGTGGAGGTGATGGTGACGAGGAAGAGCGATGCACGACGTCGGCGAACGACGCAAAGTTTTGCACATTTTACGGATATATGTTATTATAATCGTTCTTCTGTTCTCTGATCTCCGTGTTTCGCGAGTCTCGCGCGACCTCGCGACGATTAATCGCTAGTAACTGTTGCGACGACGCCTAGGGGAGAAGAGCCACGAGCCACGGGCGGCGCGTGCGACATCCGGCTAGGTGCGCAGTCGCGGCCGGCCGCGCGCACCACAACCTAGGGTCCCGGGGGCAGGGAACACTATAGAAAAATTTCCCAGTAGAGAGAGAGATTTGTTAGCGGAAAAGTCGTGCGACTCGTGAGTCGATCTCGATGTAAGTAAATAAAGGACCCGTGCGAGTTACTCCGGCGCCTTTGTGATAGCGGACGCGCGTTTAACGGGCAGTCCGGTCGTGCGCTTTGGCGTGACTCGGGAGAAATCGGGACGCGTATGATCCGGAAGCATCCCGCTGGGAATCGACGACTCGGTTACGGCCAGGAGGCTGGCCCACGCGATTAAGGTTAAAGTGAGTCAG
>NW_027250465.1:0-16923 GCF_030848795.1 Temnothorax nylanderi | reverse complement strand
GTGTCTCTTGATACCATTCTTATACCATTGTTTGTCAAATTTTAAATACAAGAAATAAATCCTATCGGATGCCACCTATCGGATAATCCGAATTTAAGTTTATATATGGTTATATATAATCATATATAATCTACATGGATAAATGCTTAATTCTTATATATATAGGGGAGACCGGGGCCTAACCGTCGCCGGGGTTAAACTGTCAAATCAAATATCTCGGAACCTGTATATTGTGCGAACTCGCTATTAACATTGTAAACGCTGCTTATGGTACCCATGTGACCAACGGAGTTTCGGCAGGTTACCTGCCGTGTTATGATTTTTACGAGGGCAAACGTGTTTTCGGAAGGTGAAAGTTACATTTTCTGCGCGTGGAAATTTTGTAATATCTGCAATAATATTTGCTCTCCAAATCTCGAGGTACGTGATTATAAAGAGTAATGCATGCTGAACACGAATCCAGTGTAGTTTTTTCATTATCGTTGATGTCTAATATTTCGTGGGCGATCAAACCTGAAACTTATGTTTGGGGTTAATCCGTCAGTAAGCAGTCCGGGTGCATTTCCAAGGCATTTCCGGACATTTCCAGGCTCACTGCATATGGAATATGGATAAGACGGGAATTACAACCGTTCAGACACCGAATAGAGTCATCGGACGTCGAGGAGTGAAACAAGTCGGGCGAGTGACTTCTGCGGAAAGAGGAACCCTTGTAACTATTTTTTAATAACGTTTCGCATAAAAATTTTAAATAAATTTTTATATTTTTCTCTTAAAAAACAATTATTAAGATGTATCCTATCATTTTTCAGGATTAAATGTACGTATATGTATTGAAAATGCAGTGTGACGGTTAAACCCCGGCATTTTTGAGATTTCAATTTTTCCACCGTTGTCGTTTTTGCTCTATACCGGTTAAACAAAGCGACGTAGATAAAAATTTCCTATATAAATTTTGTAGCTAAAGGTTCACTCTTTACAGTGGTATACCACATTTAACTAAAATTATTTATTTTCTTGTTAAAAATCGGCACCGAAAAAAAACTGACGGTTAGGCCCCGGTCTCCCCTACTTTATATATAAATTATATGAACTTATATATAATCATGTCAAAATGTATGTGAAACTTTTTATATAATATATTCGATAGGATTCGTTTTTCGTATTTAAAATTTGACGGACAGTGGTACAAAAACGGTATCAAGGAGACACGGCACTATCTCATGTCAAGCAGTGCCAAGTTGTAATATATGGAATAAATTATTTCACTTTTGATTCTATAGCCTTTGAAAAAATATACATCTTAATTTATCAATGCTTTATTATCGAAGTTAACAGTTCTTTTCCAATATATATTGACTATATATGGTCATATATGATTATATATGATTATATATAATTATATATGATCATATAGAGACAAAATTCATATATAATTGCATTATATATAATCATATATATTTATATATAATTATATATAATTTTTTTTCCCGGGCAAGTTCCATACGCACACATGACCTGCAATATTATTTTATAATACTGAATTATATAATATTATGTAACGAATTTTTGAATTTAATATCTATAATATATATAAAAACGATTCAAATAAATTTTTAAATTTAGGATTAAATATCTGCAGCATATATGATGACTTGCGAATCTATATCTATACAGATATAGTGCTATATCTGGTTGTACATAGGACAAGATTAGTCACATTAATATATCTGGCAATATATGACTGCATATATAGTTGTATATAATACTATATCAAATTATATGTAGAGTGCACTACTCACATATCATTATATCTGGCTTCACATAAAATTATATACATTTATATACAAGTAGATATGGTGCTATATCTGGTTGTATGTGGGACCACTGATTGCACATGTGGCCATGTATAATTAGATATGACCCCATATAAAAACATATATAATTATATATAATTATATATATGCCAGATATAATTATATATGATTATATCTAATCATTTTTTCCCGGGAAAGTTCGAGAAAAAAGTACGTTCGTGAAAAAAAATAGAATTTTCTATTAAATCTATCAACTCTGTGCACACATTAAAAATAATTCATTTAGAGTATCCCACAAAAATCCCTCGAATCACATAAAAACGTACATGAATTATTTTACGGCCGCAATGCTAGTTGTGTCGCTAAGCAGAGTATCCTTTTCTCATCTCAAAAGAAAAAAATAAGGTTGCAAATTTCTGATTAAATGCTTGTCAGTATAGCAAAATGCGGAAATTGCACGATTTGTATCACAATGTTTATAAAAAAAATCAATTCCAATTCCTGTTCACGATTCTTGCGAAAATAATACGATTTAAGCATAAACTTGAACGCTATTTAAAATTAATTTTAAAAAATTATGCGATGATAATATTATTTGACGTACATATTTCGAAAAGATTATAAAAGTTATTTAATAATAATAATATTGCATGAAAAACATAAAAGGACCCCGCCATAATTATACGTATTTTGGGTTTCAGTGAAATAATAAGCTGAAACTTTGGAAATAAATGTTTATGTGATGCTGATCAAAAGTCACAAGGGCAATATTCATAAAAATCAACCGTTTAGATGCTATCATCGTTCAAAAGTCAAAATAAGGTGATATTTCAATACTATTGTGGGATAGTGGATTTCGGTGAAATTGGCTGAAACTTTGGAAATAGATAATATATGTGATGCTGATCAAAAGTCATCATAAGCATGATCACCAAAAACCAATCTTTTGACCTCCAGCAGTTGCCCTTAATAACTATAGTATAACAGCAACAACATCACCAGGCCTATTGTGCAACTAAAAGTACTAGAGTAAGTGTGTGTGTGTGTGTGTGTGTGTGTGTGTGTGTGTGTGTGTGTGTGTGTGTGTGTGTGAGCGCGTGCGTATGTGTGTGCGCGCGCGTGTGAGCGTGTGTCTGTGTTTGTATGGCTGACCTATAATACAATGTAAATAAAAATATATATGTATATTTTGTGTTATGTCTGTGTTCATGTGAGTGTATTCGCGTGACACGTGACACACGTGTGCGTATGAGCGTGCGTATTTTGCTGTCGGCATTGGCGTTATTCAATGTGCACCGCGGGGAGGTTGCGCGATCGGACTTTGCACATCATTTGGCCCTTAAAAGAGCCGTACACTCACACGCATACAGACATAACACAAAATATACATATATATTTTTATTTACATTGTATTATAGGTCAGACCTACAAACACAGACACACGTACGCACGCACACACGCACTTACTCAAATACTTATAGTTGCACAATAGGCCTGGTGATATTGTTGCTGTTATACTATAGTTATTAAGGGCAACGACTCATGGAGGTCAAAAGATTGATTTTTGAGGATCATGCTTATGATGACTTTTGATCAGCATCACATAAATTATCTGTTTCCAAAGTTTCAGCTAATTTCACCGAAACCCAAAATACGTATGATTATGGCGGGGTCCTTTGACGTACAACGTTGCACATCCTATTCGGTATTGAATAAAGCTGGCGCTAGACTATGTGTGGTTCGTGATTCGCGGTTCGCTATTCGCATCGATTCGCCAGCGGAGCGGTTTTTTGACGAAATCAAAGAGATGAAATTCATCTCATTGATTTCGTCAAAAAACCGCTCCGCTGGCGAATCGGCGCGAATGGCGAATCGCGAATCACGAACCACGAATCGCGCAATCGCGCATAGTCTAGCGCCAGCTTTAAAATTATAAATTAGTTTAATTTAAAATTTTCTAGAACGAAACCATTATTACTGAAATACAATGTCGGATGGTATAATTAAGATCAGCAGAGTATGGTTACAAATCAACAGATATACGATAAAAAAAACATTATACAATATTGTGTTTCATGCTCGTTGTATATAAGGTTCAACACACATAATTAAATGTTGATAAACAAGATGTATAAACGTATACATGTCAGATAGGCGCAAACGAGCAAAACATAATTATAAGGGATCCAATACACAACACAGCGTATAAAATAATTTCCCATGAGAAAATCAGAATTGATTTAAATATTACATGTCACATATATGTCATAATTATCATGCAAATATAGATCTACAGAATTTTTAATGTGATATGATGAATACATATAAATATATTTGTTATTATTAATGTACTTTATGGAATAAAACACACATAAGTACAACTTCTACACGTAGTTTGCGATAATGGCATGGAAATTGCATAATAGATTAGAATTGCAATTAGCCTTAATTGCATTCATAAGAAATTTGCAGATGCGAGATTGTACATTCTAAGAGATAAGTATATACTTCAAATTTTATAAATTTATTCTGTACAATAATTGTAATACTATAATATATTCCGTTGCAGCGGAAAATGACTAACATAAATCTTTATTAACGCAGGGTAGACACAGATAACAAATGTCAATTCAGTTTTTAGACTTACAAGTAAACCTCGGGGAACGTCAGACGCCGATTTTTCTCAAATTTTTTACAGTTGTTTCTCATATCAAAATATGAAAAAATCTTTCATTACTTTTAGCTCAAATTAATTTTTTATTTTTTGTTGAATTTTTTAAATTTTACACAAGTACACAACTTTACACGTATTTAAAGACCGAGGTTTATTTGCTAGAAGTAGTTTGGGCACAATGTCAGGTTAATTAAGTTACAGCTACTAATTACACACTAATTACACACGAAGCTACTATATTACACACTTGGTAAGAAAAAATCCATGGTCGAAACGTCGTGATATTAATCAATAAATGTGGCCAGTTGGGTCGATTAAAAGTTACCTGCGTTAATTATTTAATTATATTTACTGGCGAAGCAAAGTCATTGTTTTTGATAAATCTTTTATAAAGAGAAATGCAAAAATATCCAATAAAACGTAAAGATATTATACTGTCAGCTGTATAAACTTGTCAAAATCTTACGTGCATTTCCTTCGCCGAAGCGATACCTTGATGGCGAAGCAGCCATAATATCCGGCTTGACGGGTAGCATGATCGATCAATGGATAATAGTGGTTCAACACTTGTTTGCAGACTGAGGTACCAATTCCCGGTCAGAACCTGCCGCGGACATTTGCACGCCAAGTTCGCTTCAACAGGCTTTAGTAATTCATGCGTGAAGCTCTGCAAGTTAACAGCTCCGCCGCTTGCACGAAACGACTAAATTATGATACGGAATCAAATAATCGGTTTACAACCTACATATGTCGGTCTGCGCTATATGTCGGCCGCTCAAACACGGCGGATTTATATCTCCTCCATCTACTCCATAATTCCTTCGGGCTGCTCGCTCACATTTATTAATCCCACACGTTATATACTAACAAAGTTTAATAATGCAAATTTAATAAAGATTAGTAAAAATTAAAAATTTATTCAAGTAAGACGTATTCTGCAGTTACGACACGATCAATTAATAAATATTTGCGTGTAAATATTCAATTGTGTTAAACGAGTACATGACACTCGTCATATAACGTTGAAACATTTATAACATTGCAATTTCTATGATAAAAGGAATAAGTGATGGACAAACAAAAACGATAGAATAGAGCTATTGTTCACAATTTGCGCTACAATTATAATGGAACATTATATTGTATTATAATTATAATTATTGTAACGAATAAAATTTACGAAAGTTAGAGTATAGCACATTTCCCGCAGAACGTACAATTTTGGGTCTATAAATTTTGCATAAATATAACTAATTGTAAGATAAATTGCATAGCATATTATTCTGTCGTAATTTACGAATGAAAAAGTCTTAAAAAATTTTAGTAATAATTTAAGGTCAGCGATATTTCTTACGCATTATTAATAAGAACAATCTAAGACATAAATTATACATTGCATCACGATAAAAAAAATATTATAATGCAGCATATAATATCGCGGATGTATAATAAAAGTCTCCTTTTTAAAGTCTACTTTTAAACAATAAATTTCGGATTAGGGAGTGGCTTACTTCTTGGTCGCGACTAATTATTCATCTAAAGTTTCAAGAAAATGATTAAACCGGGAACTGCGGTCTCCGCTCATTAGTAATCATATACATAACTGCAACATTTACTAGCATCACTCTATGTTGCTAGAATGCTGCAGGAATTAATAATTACTTAGGAAGAAAGTGAAAAAGAAACTTACTATATCTTAATATACTTCAGGAAAAAAATTCTCTAAAGTATAGATATGTATAAATCAGCAAAAAATAAATCTTTAAATTTAATTGGAATATATGCAGATAGTGTACCGAATGAGATCTCCGTTAAATTAATAACCAAAGAGTTAAAAGAGTTGTTTCTGCCAGATATCTTGGAGTCATAATAGATCAGGCTATGAAGTGGGAATTGCACTTAAATTATATCACAAAGAAGACCAGATATTTATTGTTTGTCTTTGCAAAGTTATCCAGGCTGCTGTCCCGGGAGTCGCTGTTAATTGTTTATCATGCACTCTTTAATAGTATTGCAACGTATGGCATAATAGCGTGGGGAGGGGCGTATAATAACGTAATTAATAAATTAATGTCCCTGCAGAACCGAATTATAAAAATTGTAATGAAATCCAATACGAATAAAATGCCGCGAAACGTTAAATGTACATTTGCTGTCGAGGCCCTATGCCATTATTATAGTTATCATCAGCAAAATTTCGAATCCTCCGCGAGCAAAACTAGGAAAAAAGAATTGATGCTGCCTATGATCTATAAAACTACAAACTTTAAAAGCAGTTTCATAACTTCGCTGAAGTTATTTAACTTATTGCCGATTGAACTAAAAATCCTTAAGACCACGAAAGGCAATATGAAACATAAATTATCCAACTGGATCAATGGTGACATCAATGCAGTCGCAAAAACGCGAGCGAAGAGCACACAATAGTGTGAAGTTAATGTTATATTTCATTTTCTTCAATTTTGTTTCCTTTTGTTATTTTGTTTTCTTTTCCTTCGTTATGTTTCTTTTAATTTTAATTATTGGTTTATTGGTTTATTAGTTTATAAGCACCAGTCCTATGTACAGGCAATTTATTTGCCTCTTTAGGTGTTATTTGCGATTGTAAATAATATTTGCTGGTCAATAAATGAAATTGTAAATAAAATGAAATTAGCTATAAAAATAATAATTAAAAAATGGTGTTTTGAACCCACTACTATAGAAAAGAAAATAATTGTATAATTATACAAACACACACTGTAAGAAAATAGATTTTAAAACTAAATACATGTTGAAATATTTATGCTTCTCAATTTGCAAAAAAAAGTGGTAAGTGATATAAAAAGAGAAGAATAAAAACCGTACCAAAACCGTGTAAAAGACATCACAATCATCTTATTGATAAACCAGCTATAAAATCAATCTACATTCTCTGAGATAGTATTCTTGTGTTAATATACATTTCAGATAAATATACCCTTCTAGCGATTATCGCATTCGACAGTTGCCATAGAACTCGGAAACAACTGGATTTGGCATCTCATGCTGTAATAACGCAAACCTAAATCCACCCAGAACTCTCCAACGACCACTATATCCGCTTCCTTATCGCTCAACGTTCACGCTCCGTACAAGATTCACATTTTGCAGTAGATATATACATTTTCATAATTTTACTAACGTCATCATCTCGATCTGTGTACACTATTTAATAATTCCCATATAAAATCTTTCGATCCACTCGGATGTATCGTCGCGTATGTATATCCACCATACATATTAAGCCTTCAAATTTTTTAAATCTTTATACACGTTTAGAGTTTATTATCAGCTTAAAATTTTTTTTCTATCTTTCAATTTTTTCGAATAAAAACGTCAAGAACTGGCGATCCTCGTGAAACTAGGTCTTTCGCTGTTCCGATCACTTCCATAATTAACAGACTTCACGTTCACTCGGGTATTTGTCCGACTAACAATGATTCTGAAATGCGCACGTAACTTTGCGAGGACACTTCGATATGCAAAGTCTACCAAAGTCTGATTATGCGGGACAGATCTCCTCCCGCGTCCACAAAGAGGAACGATCCCCTAAGCCGCTCGGCGGGAAAAACAGCTTTTCAGAACAAACTAGTGCAAAATTCGTTCGACCTGTGCCACGTACAGTCGGTTTTGCGGCTCGCGGGCCGGCCGCTTGGCGAGACCACAAGGGCCGTCCGTGGCACCTCCAAAGAGAGAGAGAGAGAGACCCACCAGATTTCGAATATGTAGCCTGCTAGGGACGGTTCGCGAACTAAGAACAACGGATTTCAAACAAGTACGACCGCGGCTCGTCCAAGCGCGCCGGCTTAAACCACTCAAAGCTGCACCAGGCGCATCATATAAGAAGCGCATCCGAGCGAATTCGGTACACGGCCCGCACTCCCCGAACTTTTCGCGTCGATACTTTCGTCCCACATTCGACTGCTGTTCGGCAAGCTGCTCGATGAATTCGCCCGATCGATTGTTGAACTTAAAGTGAAACGTCACGGTATACTATCTTCGGATTAGCATACTTTGATTTACTACCAGCGATTTGCCGATCGCTTTACGATCAAAAATAAAAGCTCTCGGAATACAGAAGTGGATGTAGTAAAACTGCAGTTCTTTCTAACAAGAAGATAAAAATATATAGATTTTCCTTCTACTTTTTATTTTTGTTTCTTTTAAAATGTATAGCGGCTATTTTAACAAGCATAACACTATGCAATATTCTTTATTACAATTGTATCTTCTATTGTAAGATTTATATTTTTTGTTATTTTTATTTACTTTACTTTGGGAAAAAATTACAGCGAATTTATTTTTACTATTATAATATAGAATTATCTCTTTCTTCAGTTTTCGGGACAGAAAATGAATCCTTGTGTTATTCTGATTATATTATCAGGCTTTAATGAAAACGAATCAAATGCGTTTAATTAGATGTTAGTTTTAACACGCGCGATTAATTGTACCATTATGGTGAACACCAATTACTACATTCCTGTCCGTTAATTATTTTCATTTCCAATTTCAACCTGTTCGAAAATTAAAGCGTTATCTTTACACAGTACATATATCTATAACTGAAAAAAATGTTCCACGTGCAAATTATTGTTATAATATTTTTTACATAAAATTTGATAAATGAAAAAAATAAAAGAATTTTATCTTTATATCGAAAAATATTATTACATATTATTTATAACTTAAGAAAAAACTTGAGATAGGAGAAAAATTATAATAAACAAATTATATTTTTAATTATTTGTAATCATATTATTAATCATATTGTTAAATCTTGAACGCTTTTAGTTTGCGCAGAGCTGTTACGAAAGCGAGACAACGAATGCAAGACACAGATCAGGTTATCTCACATTACATAATCTTTTTTACATTCCTGATTCCTGAAACTTTCGATACTGCGAGATGGAATCACTTTGCCAAACTTATGGGACATCGTGCATTGAATGCCAGGTGCAGTTGTTTCGGATTCAACGCGCGAGAAATACGAGACGAAACAACAATAAGATCAGAGAAATAGTAGGATAGAAGGATCGAAAAAGTTGAGAAACGCGAATGAGAAGCTACTCCAATTTCCAATTTCCAGGACAAAGAAGGAAATAACTTGCTTCTTGTTACTTACAAGGAGATATAGAAACTGGCTTAACTTTCGAATCGTTCGGAATTACGCTTTAACATTTTATGCGCTTTAAATTTCTGTGTAATCGTACCTACATATGTGTGCAAAAAGTTTATTAAAATCACATGTTTATTAAAACATGTTTTTTTTGTAATATGCAAGCTCAAGAGTGCGCTTTAAAGTTTGAAATTATTTATAACCAAAACGCTGTTACAATATCTCAGATTAAAAAAATTTATCATTATTTTTTTACTCATAAAGATTGATTACGCGTAAAATATAATATACCATATTATGATCTAGGATATGATATATATATTCGAAAACGCGATGCATATGACGGTAATCCGATTTGCTGCAGGACAAAAAAGCGAATCGTAGTTCGATAATCCTCGGAAAAGTCTTGAATACCAGTCGCTAAGAGGATATATTCTAAAGCTTCGGGGAAAAAATCCCCTAACTTGTTAAAGGATTTTTTAACGCAGGTAGTTAAAACCGCTTTAGGACCTCATCAGACGTTCGCGCGGCCAAGTACACTAGAACTTTGTGATATGAAAAGTTATTAAATGGCACAGGGGTATATCATACACACTTAAGTGTCTATAAAAGCCAACATTCAATCGCGAGCCCGATAACCTGCGTTTAATCCTAAAAAAGTTGTCGATACGATCTCCAACGAACTCGTGTTCTTCAAATCCCCTCGGAGGTAAGTTCGAGATTTATATTTTCTCTACAGCATATGTGTACACACATATATATAAAACTTCAGTGGCAAACTATTTCCTTTTATAAGTGGCGTACGAAGCCAAAGATGTCGAGAGAGCATTTATTATCGAGCTATTATTAGAATAATCATAAATTAAAGTAACATGATTAATTTGCATTTATGCCAAGAATAATTGAATATTCTCTCATGCATCGTTTACCCATATTTTAAGATATCTCGAACATGTATGCTGTTCAATTTATCCCAACACAAATTATCCGGATTCTCGCATCTATATGCGTCACCGATTCTCGCGCTACTGACAGCTCGGGAACGTGATGATCCGTGGATTATATTAATTACAGCTGAGGTTAGCTATTAAATGTCCAGACAAGATCCGGCATAATACGGCAGGACTGCTTCGATAAACGCAGAAACGAAACTGCACCGCCGCGCCGAGCGAATGTTTACCACTTGCGGTCGACTGCACCCTGTGACTGCACTTAATGCGGAGAGCTCATGTTCCCCTCCCCTCCCGCCCCCATCCCGAGAACGCGCGAGATTAGGTGTACGCACATGTCATTCTTACTCGACACGCAGACGGATATCGGCCGGAAATTAATAGAAACTACAATGGCCCGGTAACTCGATATGGAATCCATTCAGGACGATACAATGGATTGGGCTTATGGTGGACTGACGGCCGACGATGCCACTTCCGAAGTAGCCGCGCGCCCTAATTCAACCCTTCTCTTATGCCTCTCGATAAAATAAGAAGATTATGTCCGTCGCCACAATCGCGATCCTAATCCGATTTTATGCAATTTTATATATGCCTTTCAGTAAGAAACTGTTAACAAATAAAACATTATCGATTTTTTTATGCGTGACAAAACGCGACAAAGTTGCTTCAGGCATCGATAACTTTTCAATTACAAGTAATATAGCGCGAGTAAAGAATTTTTCATAACTAAAACTTTCTTTAATATCAATTGATTCCGTATGACACATTTTAATTTATTTTTTAAAGAGTTCAAAGTAAAAAATTGTAAAAATGATAATTTAAAGAATAAAATCGAAAAAAAATAATGATAACTTTCCTAAACGTTTGGACTTTGTCAAAGATTCTATCACCAATCGTTGATCTAAATTCTAATGGAAATAAAATATTCCTGTGCGAGAAGCCACGATTTTCCGATTTCACTGTCAAAAGCTATTAAGCTGTAAAGCTATACCTAACGATCCCTCATCGAAATGTTAAACCTTATTACAAAGCTTATCTTTAGTAGCCAAGGCTAAAGAGCGATTATGTATAGAAAAGCTATTCTGTCGGTGTAGCTGCGCTACAAAGTCGTCGCCGAAATAGTTCGATACTGAAATAACCGAGCGCTCGCGCGAGCAATGGAATAATCAGTCTAGTAATTAGCGAAGTAATTAATGAAGTAATTACAGCGCGTTACAGCAGCGCGCGGTATAACGCGGCCGCGGGAATGAGTTTGCGGATGCATTATGATATTGCGCGAACGAACGGGGAAAGAAAGAGGTCGACAATCTCTCGTCGTCCATGGGGACGAAGACGACGGTAACTTTCTACAGGGGAAGAGATATAAAGACAGTGTCGACTTTCAAGATGGGAATTAATGAATCGGGCCTCAAAACGAGATGCGAAAATTTTATGGGATGCGCGGGGAGCAGCGAGTAAAACCGCTAATAACTCGTAAAAATGTTTAATAATGCACAAGAAAAACGGGCCTGTCATTATATGGTGCCAACGGAACACTCGCAAAAGATAGAGAGAGAAGGGGAGGGGAGGGAGAAAGAAAAAAAGAGAGAGAAATTAAGCTCTAAAATAAAATTGAAGCTGACGGCGATAAAAGACTTTTTATTCTTTCGTTGCTTTGAATGCAGTTTAACGATTGAGAATGATAGCGGAGCATTCGCTACTGTAATTGATAGAACTTATTGTTAGTGAGATATATTATATACATCTATCTACTGTTATATCTATGATAATAGGTACATATGTTTGAATAGTAGTAGTAGAGCTTTTCCTATATTATTTTGGAACTATCGTCCGCCGAATGTTTTCGACAAAATTTCGTTGCAAGATAATCGCGCGCTATTTTGGAGCCGCTGTTGAAAGATTAATATGTAAATTTGAATAGATCTATTCAGTATAGAACATCGAATTTTCCGGATGCAAATTTTCCTACACACTCCGGTATCTTCCCACTTTAACAAAAATTGACATGTATACACATGTCGAAATCGTCCCCTTTCAAAACCTTGTGCGTTCCAATATTTTCAAAAATTACTTTTGCATACAAGGCTATATACGTTATACAGTATGCTTGCACGGTTATATGCATAGAAATGAGTAGTGCCACTATCGCGTTTCAAAAATTTTTTAAAATTGCATATCTTTATCGTGTCTAATAGAGATACACAACACTGCATTATTCAAAACTATCGAAATCTCTTTGAATTCTTTTTAAAAATGAAAAAGTCGTTCAAATTGTTTGAAATTGTCCAGAAAAGTTAAAAGTCTACTCTCGATAAGCAATTTACAGGCATGTTTTCGCTGTCCATACGTAAAAGACAAGAGTTATCGTTATAGCTTTTACAATATATGTATACATACCTATATTGGCTAGCGTAATCGACACTATAATATAGTGGTCATCCTACGCAACTCGGTCACAACTACCTACAATCACCAATATACCGTGCACCGCGAGCTATATACACCGTATACATATCCGTTCGCGCAGGTGGACGACGGTGGATCTTGCATTATGCTAATAATCCGGCCGTACATTACCGGCAAAGTGCCCATTATGCCCCGACCATATAATATTCCATGATTTAATTTCGCAAATTTATCGCCTGGGAGATTAAACGGGCCGAACTTTGGGTGGCTCGCGTACCCTTCGTTCCCTTTCGCGCCCCCCTCCCCCTCCTGCCACCCATTCCTCGCGAGAAAAGGGGGTTACATGCGTTCCTCGGCGGAAAAGGCTTTCTTATACGCGACCCGATGCGAGCACGTAGGCGTGGTCGGAATTCTCGCGAAGAAAGGCTCCTCGTTACGAGGAGCGCCCCGTAATGTTCTACTACAACAAATTGCGAAAATTAGACAGGTTTAATATCCTGTCGCTAACGTGCCGCTGCTCGCGGAGACCATCCCACGTCTTTTCGTGACGTCGCTTTGACAGTCGCCCTATATTCCATCCCCAGGGACGCGAGGAATCTTATTCTCCTTTTGGATATTTAGACAAGATGATACCATTTCTTTGCATGATGCGTGCGAAATGCTCGAAGAAATAAATACAACCGGCTAATTTTTATACGATTTATCTCGCGAGTGTAAAATTTGTCCAATTTAATATGAGACCTAAATCTCGACTGTTAATCTCAACGAGACTATTCCGGAAAATTTCCCGGATGCGTCCCTGTCGCCTTCGTGCGGCGACTTTCTTTCCACTCTAATGGACCATGTTCGTACGTCACCGAGCGACGTGAGGCGAAAGGGAATTCCCAGCTACCATCCGCGTTGCGCGTTTTCACGCATACCTACCCGCCTCGCCTACCCACCCTCCCGGCCGCACGACTTTAATTTCCCGGCAAGAAATATTATCGCGCGGGCCAACTTTCGGCGAGCGGACGCCTCATCCGGCTTAAATTGGCTGTAAAGATTACGTCCGTTACTGCCGTCTATATTTCCGGCGGCTGTGCAGCGCGATCTCGCCGCGCGGAAGAGACGTGTAACATTCTTCCGTTTTGTTAGCTCATTGTTTACGAGACTTTACCGTTGCCGCTGCATTCTTGCAGTATCGTGCCGTAAGTTGGACGAAACTGCTGGAAGGAAGTGTTATTGTTGAGTTTTGTACGGGCGCGTATATATCTCGGGAAGCCCCATGGAAATTAGATTACAGCGAGTGGTCGGCTATAGGCCGATGCATCCAGGGTGAATTCTCTTTATTAACGCATTATCTCAGATATTATTACAAGAGTTCGCGGAGATTCAGATTGCTGAACTATTACTGGCTAATATAGCGTGAAACGAAGTTATGCATGTTGTATCGGCAGGAGGCGAGCATAACAAATATTGACTTGTTAGTAAGTATATTGTTTATTATGATGGAACGGTATTATTACCATAATTTGTGCCGCAATTAAACCGAGATAATTGGGTAATAAGCATATCTGCAAATAAGCACCGAGAACATTTGGAGATTATAATTTCGGGAAGCTCTTGTATATGCGATTAAATTTTTACAAGCCATAAAAATATTCAAGAACTATGTATTGCTTAACGAAAAATTAACTCCAAAAAATATTAAAAGAGTATTTATGACTAATATATATATTTTATGAGTGTTCTGTAAATTACTTTGTATTTAAAAGAAGAATGGCAGCTCTTAAATTTTAAATACTTCCTGATATCGTAATAAGCTCATCGATTAAAATACTAATTGCAGTTATCACTAATTAGACTGCACTTTTCTTTTAAGAACAATTAGAATTAATGTGGTTTGTGCGAGATAGATAAGCTACAAGGTGTCCACGAGAGATGGTATATAGATAAACGCAACAACCTAGATATGTCAAGACCATTTGACCAACTTGTTAAGCAAACTTTTCTACCAGAACGGTGACAAATTTAATGAATTTTGCAACATTCTGTTGCAGTCCTGTTGCAGTATTTGCGCATATAACATTCGTTCAACACTACCAAGCAACAAACGGTATAAAGTTCTACAATTAAACAACTCTGGTTGGAATAGACAGTTATAATGAGAATTTGCAGAATCACTTTTAACTCGTCGTCTTTAATATCTAAATCCAACGATTTTTACGGCATAATGCTGGTTTTAACTTGAAGAATTAACTTAGAAATATTCTTCAAGATATTAAACATTATATGTATATGCTACTCTTAGAGATATTCCAAGGTTAAACGAAACATTTACCCGCGTATCCCCCGTGGAGATAATTTTTCCACGAAACCAGATTTCAGATATTTTTCCAGAAAGAAAAACCAGTATGCGAACCAGTTTCTTGTCCGTGCCAAGATATCTCTTATCTAGCAGTTGAAAGATAATGAGTTGAAATGCACTCAAACCAGGAAGCGTATACGGTGTGCGATGTGATAAAAATATCCATTATAAAACCAAACAATTAAAATGGTTACAACAATTTCAATATTATTACATTGCAATCATATTTTTAATGAAATTTAACAGCAAAGTGAGGTATTGCGATATTATTCTATGTATTAAAAAACATAAAGAATAATGTTATACGTATATGATAGATATAGTTTGTGCATCATATATATATATAATCATATCTATAATATTATTATTATGTACAAACTATAATATAACACTAGATATTTGATATTCTGTCACAAAATTATTCAAAATTGAATCGAACGTTTAACTTATAGCGTTTATCTTTAATCTCCGCGGAAAGAGTCCACCGCGATAACAAATTCGCGCTCGATAATTGTCTCGGTCGTAAAACCTCGGTCGGAAAATAAAAAGGGTGCGGGACGCGGCGACGTTAACTATATCGCGATCGTGGTGCCGGACGAATCGATCGCGCACGGAAAGACCGCTTTTTATCCGACTAACTAACGGGCGAAGCATCTTCGGACGTCCTCGTCTGGCACGCTGCTATCGATTGTTCTGCGTCGGCCGTCGCTACCGTCCGTGGTGTCGTCACCGGGGTGCACCGGTGCCGCACGTATATCCACGCTGCGCGACCCGGGACACCGCAAACACACCCTAAATACGCAGATAGAGAACACCGTTGGCGAGACGGGCCGGATATTGTACGGGCAACACCGCAACAGCCATAGGAACACCACTTGTATTCCGGCACCTTGGACCGATCCGCCTCGCCGAACAGACGATTATCCCTTCACAATCAACCGCGGTGCATGGAGTAGACTCCACTCGGAGAGAGAAGCGGACGAGATGAAGCGTGCATCAGCTCGCTCTCGTCTATCATCCTCTTAGAGGGATGAAGGCTCAAGGTATAAACTAGATCCGACTGACTGATATAGTTGGAAATAAAGACAATGATCGGGCAGCTTACGTATCGCTTACGAGAGTACAAGAGAAATGTGCCTTGCGTGTAAATGAGATTTCGGTATTAAATCTATGAACACATCGTTCTCTAACCTATGATCAAAAGTGCATTTTATGTTTTAATTAGGTTTACGATTAAACTCGAAACCTGATTACATATTTTAATCCGCTTTTTTTCTCAAAGATTAGCGAATTTTGTATAATTATATAAAAGTTTTGAGATTTAACTTTATATTAGGAAATGCTAAATTCTATGCTTTTCTGTTTTTGAATATTATGGATATATTATAGATACTGCGTTTATCATCATTTACATAAAAAATAAGTATGTATGATTTTAAAATATCCATTATAACATTACATTGTAATAAACTTTTTATAAACGTATTTCATTGTGGTCTGATGACTTTCTGCTTCTCTCTACTATATTTAATACTTTTCTTCAACCCTCTTTCTACATTATCCACTACACTCACTGAAATCCCATT
>NW_027250463.1:0-17019 GCF_030848795.1 Temnothorax nylanderi | reverse complement strand
CAAGAAGTAGACTTACAATTAGTTTACAAAGTAACTTAAACTCACTCATACCTCCCAGGCAACCATACTACTAATTACTCCTATCTACTCTTCCCTGTTCTAGCCTCTTTCTCTTTTAATCGTGATCCTGATTGATCCGATTCTACTGTAATATTTTGTTGATAACGTTGAAAATATACTTACACTGCGTCTGTATCGTGCGACATTATCGAGGATAGAGAATCGCAGGAAAAACTCGAGTGAAATTATGACGATAATTATACTTGCGGTATATCCCCGCTCGCAATTTATGCCCTCCGCCCTCTCTTCCTTTAACCTCTACAGCCTTCGTACGCAACAATAACTGGTGGCTTCGTGTGTATGGGGGTGGTCGGGTGGTACAATATGGCGAAAGTATTGCACAACTTTATATGCCGGGATAGATACAGGAACATCGCTATAAATACAGGAGGGGGGGAGAGGTAAATGAAAAAATCAATATTTTTATATCCATTCACGTGTACATGAATCACTCTTGTGTTACCTTTGTGTAAGAAGAAACGACGCGTAATGCAAAATACATGGAAGAAAGACAACCGTAATCGGTTTCTCACTCACAAGATGTAATAACAGGATGTTTAGGATACAAAAGTACTAGTGTGGAGCTTCTTCGACTTTTGTTCCACGCTTTGGGAAAAACATATTACAGTCAGTGAATAAACAAAAGTATACGCGGTGTCCTGTAAAAGAAAATTTCCGAAAAAGATGCGTATCCAAGAAGTGAGAAAATTAATATTAGGGAAGCTTTATCCTAATCTCTTCACGTGGTCTTTTCAGTCAAACAACAAACACAATCTATTAAGAACACTTTATAACGTCTAATTAAACTGTTGTATTCTTACATAAAAAGGGACTAGGAAATATCTTTATCTGCATAACACGAATATTTTATCTCATTTCTCGATTTTTAAATTTAAAGGCGAGGCCGCGAACACAGTCCAGTCTCTTTAAATTAATAAATTCGGAAGCGAGCTGTAGTAAACTGCATTTGATTAACGTAAGGACAATTCAGGTTCAAAATAATAAACCAACAACAGCAAAATCGGCTGTTTATTTTAAATACATACAAGCGGATCCGGCGAAACTACTCAAAATGCATGGCCATCTTTACGATCTCGAATTAGCTGATCTTCTCAGCTAATCAGTCCTGCGAAAATGCATACTAAGGCCAGAAAACCAATCGGTCAAGACGTGCGACAAATGTCAAACTCAAATGTCAATGACACTGAAATATATACAAACTGGAACGAGCGCTGCTATAGAAATCCACGGTAGGCGAGCGATATGAGAGAGAAGTCCTAAGTTCCTCTCTTCTCCTTGTCTAACTCACAACGTAGTCAAGAGTGGGGAGGATGGAGTAGGGATAAAGTACAGGCCAATCAAGAAGACCAGACAAGGACAGAGCGCTGCTTGAGACACCTTGACATGCTCTTTCTCATATCGCACTCGTATTCGTATTCGTATTCGTAGGGTGTCCCAAAAAGACCGGACACCGTTTTACTGACAAATTCTGTGGAACATTCTAAGACGAAAACTATTATGCGAAAATGTCGAGGCTATAATAGTTTTTCAATGAGAATCACTTATAATTGACGAATTAGTTTGTGAAAATTTCGCGTGTTCAGGCATGGTACATACATCACACAGCAAGTGAGGGTGCTCTTGTAGATATTGATATAATTCTACATACGACAAAGAAATTACTTTTGAAGCTTAATTTTATTTATCTGTGATTGTTTAATTTACTATACATAAAGATTAATGTCAGCATTATGAAATAATAAAATTAATATGTATACATCGAACTGTCAAGTTTGTCTGAAGTGCGTCATAAGCTGGCGCGTGACTTTTCTCGTATGGTAAGCATATTCAATTGCTGTGCCGTACCTGAGCGCGCGAAATTTTCGCAAACGGATTGGTCAACTGTAAGTGCTTCCTATTTAAAAACTATTATAGCCTCGACATTTTCGCATAAGAATTTTCGTCTTAGAATGTTCCACAAAATCTATCAGTAAAACGGTGTCCGGTCTTTTTCGGACATCCTGTATAAGGGGTACATATTAACATACTTATCCTTTCCTGGAGGCTTATTACGTATCTTTTCACGAGGTAAAAATGAGAAAAGTGAGAAAATTCACTAGAGTATCTACGATTTCATTGGTCGAAATCTAGTAAATCTGTTCACTTTTCGCATTTTCACCTCGAGAAAAGATACATAATAGACCCCCTGATCACTAGGGGTCAGCAAAAATTTTTCAAAGAATTACACTAACTCCTAATCTTTACTCTTCAATAAACACGTTCTTTCTTACAGAATTGCTTGTTTATTTTATCCGAAAATTATCCACTTCGTATTGCAAAATAAATACGTTTTTTGGAACGCACACTGCCGTACTATTTTTTTCCAAAGTGTCACATCTCATAGTCATACATTTTTAGCCAAAAATATCAGTAAAGGCTGATTTATAGAGGCCGTAACCGTTAATTTAAGCCGTAATCTTTAAGAATTTGACCAATCACAGTCGATTGTTCTTCTCACATTCGACTGTAATTGGTCAATTTCTTAAAGATTACGGCTTAAATCAACGGTTACGGCCTCTATAAATCAGCCTTAATTTAAAAAATTACAAATTTTTAAGTAAAAAGTCATTTTTTGTATATCAACTTTTGCGATTTTTTTCAATGTGTTAATATTAAATAATTAACCAAATTAACATTGCAGGTTTCACAACATTTCAAGAAAGTTTAGAATTTTTCCAAGTCAAAATAATGACAACTGTAAATACGGTAGCCGATTAAAGTAGCTGGGATCGTTTTGACCCCGGTGTGACCAATATAAAACTGTAGATAAGTGACCACGAAGGGCTGAATGTAAAATTAAAAAATATTTCTAATTTAAATTAAAATTTAATTTTATTGAAATACGTACGCGTACATTAAAATACGCGACGCGTAGAATTATAAACAAAATTTATCCTTCCCTCCCTAAAATCCGAATTAGGTGTAGCTCGCCCAAAGTGGACTTCATATTTTGCTCGAAGCGAAACTAAGAAATATGCAATCGGCATTTGTTTATTTCGACAAATATTTCAAATATAAATTCCAAGACGAAAATAAATGTTGTAATATACGCTAAGAAAGCAGAGGAATACACGTTCGAGCTTTAGAATATCAAAATAAATATAGAAAAAATGATTTAATTACGCGCAAGCTTAATTATTCTTAACGAATTATTGTAAAAGCTATCTGTAAACATATTTATAATAATTACTCGATTAAGCGAAAGATCGAATTTAATTCCGATCGGAAATTTCAATCGGAAAATTGAGCGGCGCAACTCCGCCGCGCATACAGGATCCCAATATCTCCAATTTGTTTTGCAATGACAGATTCTTCGATGAATTTCAAATTGATTTTATCCCCGTACGAGCGGAAATTTGTTGGGAGAACTAATTGACGGTCGAGAATTAATTAATCCTTGAAGAATGAGAGATCTCAAATGCTGCAATGGATAAACGTAAATAAATTACGCAGTCTTGTCTTTTTATGGAAGAAAGACTAGTACTACGTTTACGCGAGCGTTACTTCTGTAGTAAGTTACGATAATTCCTTCGCGTAAACGGGATTTTGTAGTAACTTACGATAATTTACTCCGCGTAAACAAGTGAATTATCGTAAGTTACTACAGAAGTAACGCTCGCGTAAACGTAGTATAGGTAAATTTTACTACGGTAGGAAGTGGAGTCAAGTTCTCAATTACGAGAATCCTCCAACGTCAAAAAGACCACGACTTTCCGCTAACTTCGCCGAGGAAGAACTAATTTCAAACTCATTAAAAAATCACTACGAAATAAAACGGCAGCCTCAGCTCACATATTCGCGACCGCATTTAAATTCGCTTCGCGAATTTCTCGAGAAAGCAGTCCGCTTATCTCTCGCAGATTGCAACGACGACTTTCTCGCGATATTATCAGGAGAATCTATTTTTCCTTGTCACTGCACAATCGAAAATCCATCCGCGTCATATTGCCTGCATCGCCGTACGCCGTACCGCGATCGCGGAAATATATAAGACGATCGCTCTATTAATCTTTACTGCGTTCTATCGCGGATCGATCTCTCGCATCCGCCCCGCCGAAATCGGTGCCAGACGACGGGGGCGATTATCTTGAAGGCTCGTAGAAAGGCGATGCATCACGCTCTATATATAAACGAATTAGCTCTCTTATATGCGAGGAATACTCTCATGGCGAGGCGCCGTCGAGAGCGTGTCATTAATCGCCGGCGTGCTTCTGGCTTCTGGTTACGCTCACTAACCTTGAGGCGGATCGATAGGTCTGGCGAGGCTGGCGTCTTCCAGCGCGCAGCGGTGTGACTTTACCTAAAGCGCCGATGGAGCGGCCGGCTGTCACTAGCACCAACAATCGCGTATGTGCTAACTGCTACTGGATACGCACCGTAACTGCGATGAAACAAAACGATTTTGCGTCACGTCACGTTTCGAGCGCGCACACGCACATGAACCATGAACCTACCGGCCACCACCACGCTCGGATCGCAAATGAGCGCAGAGCGCAGTGATGAGTGAAGTGAAGTGAAGCGCGGCACAGTCGGGCAGGAGCAGGGCTGTCGGCCGTCGGGCACAGTAGCGCAGCGTCACGTGGCTAAGGCCCGGTCTACAATGGATGTCGTAACTGTCGTAAGTCGTTAATCGTAAGAAATTGACCAATCACAGTCGAATTTGAGGAGAATAATCAACTAATGATTGGTCAATTTCTTACGACTCACGACTTACGACAGTTACGACATCCATTGTAGACCGGGCCTAATGCTGGGTCTACAATGCGAGTCGCAAAGTCGTGAGTCGCAAGAATTGACCAATCACAGTCGAATTTGAGGAGAATAATCGACTGTGATTGGTCAATTCTTGCGACTCACGACTTTGCGACTCGCATTGTAGACCCAGCATTAAGGCCATCGCACACAAAATGCATAGCTTAGCATAAGCGTAACATAAGACCGCTAAACCAATGAGCATCTTATGTAAATCAATATGGCGACTTTATGTTGGATGCTCATTGGTTTAGCGGTCTTATGTTACGCTTATGCTAAGCTATGCAATTTTGTGTGCGATGGCCTTTAATGTCCCACGAGTCACGTGACCACGCCGAGCCAATGGAACACGTCGCAATGCGCGCGCACGCGACGATAACGAGAGGTGGCTATCGTCATGCGCGGGAAACGGGGCGTTTTGAATTATGCGATATTCCGTCTCCGATTCGCGCTTTCTTAATGCTAAGGGTGCCGTCCCATGCAGGACGGAATTTCGGAAAACGGAATCTCGGAATCATTCTGATTGGTTAGCCCCATGGGGCTTGTACTGTGCCCCATGGGGCTAACCAATAAGAATGATTCCGAGATTCCGTTTTCCGAAATTCCGTCCTGCATGGGACGGCACCCTAAGACTCCATAGACGCGGCAACGCCGTGAGGCAGAGTGCGTTGACCAATCAACAAATTTTGATTTTGCCGGAGGCGACTTGCGGCAGCCTTCTGATTGGTCAACGCACTCTGCCGCACGGCGTTTCCGCGTCTATGGAGTCTTAGCATAATACAGTTTTTTAGATAATTAAATTATTTTATATATGAAAAAAAATCGAAATGCATCAGTTTTAGCCCTCCAGCAAGGGGTCGATTGTGTATCTTGAAATAATGAGGTAAAAATTACAAAAGTGAGAAAATTTATTAGCGTATCTACGATTTTATTTATCAAAATCTAATAAAATCTGTTAACTTTTGTTATTTTTACCTCGTTTCAAGATACACAATCGACCTCCAGACGTACGCGGCGGTTTATTTTATCGACTTTAAAAGTTGGCGGGAAGTCGACTTTCGTCATGACGGGAAGTCGACTTTTCATCATGACGGGAAGTCGACTTTAAGTCGGTGGTTTTTGCGACATTCGCCGACTTCAAGTCGACTTCAAGTCGACTTTCGTCCTTAAAAATGTCGACTTCTCTGCCAAGTCAGTTTCGGTAGAAGTCGACTTCAAGTCGACTTAAAGTCGACTTTTTGCTCTTAGGGTACAGTTACAGCAGAGGTTGTAAGGAGACGACGCATAGCCGCTGTAGCTGCTATGTATTTAATGAAAAAAAAAGAAGATACGCGAAGAAAAGGTTTTGGGTAGCACCCATTTTCGAAAATCGTGATAAACATAGTTTTTTCTTTGCGTCGGTCCCGAAGTTAATATTGGAGGACATACGATTCCACAATTACTTTCGGATGACCGCAACTCAGTTGGAAGAATTGTTGGGCATGGTTGGACCAAGATGTCGTGTTTGCGGCGTTCGGCGTTGCTTCGCTAAAAGTTCAACACAGTTGAACTTTTAGCGAAGCAACGCCGTAAAGCCAACTTGACGAAAATTGATGGAGTGGGGGTAAAACGCTGGCTTTTCTTCGCTCCATGAAATTGCAGCTTAAGACTTTCTTCTGAAATGGAACACGTGTATATCCAAACATTCCGCGGAGAAAACAATAATGAAGTAAAATAAAAGAAAAATATATCTAAAAATGACGATGACTAAGGGTGAAATCACACGATACGGGAATCAGCATGCGGGACAGAGGATGCGTGATTCGAACAGCCAATCAACGCTTACAGAAAAATGCGGAAGAGCGCTGATTGGCTGTTCGAATCACGCATCCTCTGTCCCGCATGCTGATTCCCGTATCGTGTGATTTCACCATTAGGGAATGTTTGGAACTGTCCCTCACCGATTTTGATGGGTTTTGGATATATTACAGAATAGCAAAAAATAACAGAGTTTTTTTTTATCGGCTTCAAAGCATGTTTAGGGATTGAAACAACCCCTCGAAAGAAATTCTATGTATTTAATTACGAGTGAATATTTCTGAAACCGTAAGGTATATGAAAAAATGTTTTAGACAAAAACATTACGGTATTAAATTGATCTCTGTAATCCTGTATTTAGATTTTTTTACTGTAATATTTTTTCAACATACCCCCACCTTTAATGTTATTTTTGCAAAAATATGACTTTTAAAAAATCTAAATACACGATTACAGAGGTCACTTAATACCGTAACCTTTTCGTCTAAAACATTTTTTTTTCATATACACAGTAAAAAATAAAACGTAATTTTAACATTTTTTTACATGTTCCAGAAAGTCCACTCTAAATTTTAAGTTAAAATGACTCCATTCATCATGTACGTGTTACTTGTTGACAAGTTAGAAATGTTAATTAATTGACACTATACTTTACATTTATATTTGTTCTTTTGACTTTATTTTACAAGTTATATTAACACATAATATTAATTATTTTACAGATTTTATTTAAATTATGTGTAGATTTTACTTAAATTATGTGTAATAGAAACATTTAATTTTAGTAAATTTAATTATTTTGTATGTTAAAGTTTACGATTATTTGAAAATTTACGTTTAACTTTTGTTTATGTGTTAAAATAACTTTAAGACGTGTTGATTTTTTAAAGTAATTGTGTTAAAAGAACAAAATAATATTTAATTTCTAAATAACATATATAAAGTGTTAAGTTATCACGTTGACATAAATGTAACACATGAAAATGTTAAGAAAAAAATAACATAGCTGTTGTATGTTAATTTTACATTAAAATAATAATCAAATCTTGGTGACACGAGAAAATTTTAACATATGGACCGCTATGTACACACGATTTTTTACTGTGTATACTTTACGGTTTCAGAAATATTCACTGGTAATCAAATACATAGAATTTCTTTCGAGGTGTTGTTTCAATCCCTAAACATGCTTCGAAGCCGATAAAAAAAAATACGTGTGTGTTATTTTTCGCTACTCTACAATACCTATATCCAAAGTCCATCAAAATCGGTGAGACTGTTCCAAATCTTTCCTCGTTAGTATTAAGCCGGTTCTACAATACGTCGCAAACGATGGCAACTGCTAGTTGAAAAGTGTTTATTCTGATTGCCGATTGCCACAGCAGTTACTGTCGCCAAAAAAGTTAAAAGTTCGCCAACTCTCTTTTGACAACCGCAATTGACAAGCGCGACGTGGAAATAACACTTTTCAACTAGCAGTTGCTATCGTTTGCAACGTAGAACCGACTTTAACGTACGTTAGTGCTGGTCTACAACCTTGCTTTAAAGGATATTTAAGCTCTAAGCCGTAAGAAATTGACCAATCACAATGGAATGTGAGGAGAATACTCGACTGTGATTGGCCAATTTCTTACGGCTTAGAGCTTAAATACCTTTTAAAGCAAGGTTGTAGACCAGCACTTACCGCGCTAACATCTTAACTAATTATCGAAAATAAAATTATGCACGCGCGATTAATTCGATATGAAAAATATACCATTTTGAAACTAAATGCAAGCTAATTGTTTTTAATTCTTCATTAATTTGAGTAATGAGTTAAAGTATACTTTTTCAATTTGTGATTAATAATGATCGCGTATTTGATTTATTTCTTATATATTCGAGATTTTGTTTTATCTCTCTAATATACAACACGCATGCGTACATGTATTCTACCTCACCTCATTTTTACGACAGGATTAATCTCGCGTGAATTCGCTACATTTCACGCGCCTTCTTAGGCCGGTATTCATAGGTTGCGGTCCGATTAACGCTCACAATTCTCACAAGTCACAACGCTGTAAGCATCGCTCTATTTTCGTTTGACATTCGATGTGCAACGAGGACAGCATGACACTTACAGCGCTGTGAGCGTGAATCGGACCGCAGCCATAGTCGGTTCTTATTTTAAGACAGTCTTAAGATAATGTCTTAAGGCCTTGGCACATAGAAAAACTTAAGCAGTAAAACTCAACCAGTAAGCAAATCAGCCAATCACAGTCAAGAACTTAAGGCACGGCCCTAAGCGGTAGCGAATCCATACCGTTGATTTCTTACTGCTTAAGTTTTTCTACGTGCCAAGGCCCTTAAGATGCTAATACGGCTCTGTGATTGGTTCATAACATTTTAAGATCGTACTTAAGACGGTCTTAAATATAAGATCCGACTATGAATACCGGCCTTAGATCCGACAGAATGATAGGGGACAACTTCAGATTATAGATTGTTGTAGATATCTTAGGCTGAAGTCACATGGCATGTATTTTCCGCGTAACGCGTAACCGCGTAACCAATTAGAACTCGTTTCGCATTTTCGGTTACGCATATTCGCGCTTCTGATTGGTTACGCGATACACGTTACGCAGAAAATATCAGTCCACGTGACCGCACCCTTACGCTCCCGAACTAAAATTTTCCAAGATATAAAATTTCCTCCCTTAGGAAATTAGTAAATTACGAAAGTATCGATCATGAACGTTTCAGCCGCCACGCTCTTTCGTCATGCGTTTCCTGATTTTCGTGTTACGGATTCACCCGCAATCAGGCGACTGCGCGACGGCACGATTGCATCGCGTAAAGACAGAAAATCGATACAACCTCGCTTCGGCACGCAACCGTGTGCTGCATCGCATATTGTCGTTCGACGTTTCACAAAATGTATGAAAGAAATATAGACTACGGAGACAAGAGTAGCGCGTACTCACCGCCGGGAGTGAAATCCGGTACAAGTTCTCTCAAGCCCTATATAAGGAACTTCTCGTTCCCTTCTTGAAAATCCCCGACGTGAGCAATTGAGAAACTCTTTGTCCGGCAAAGCGCAGCGGCAGCCTGCGGCACTTACTATCGGAAGTTGGCTGCAAACCCCCACGAAAACCGCCAACGACGTAATTCGAATGGTAACCATAGAAACGTCACGTTGGAACAATGCGCGGGCAAAACGAAACCGATGAACTTAGAGCTTGAGCAGAATGACTGACTTATAATTTTAATCCTAGGAGTACACTTTTGGGTCTGAGAGACCCAGCCAAATTTTTGAGGGACTGACATCGCGGGGCCCTTGACATTATAAAGACAACTCTGCACGTGTGTGAAGTTGGCCCCGCACTTTTTGAATTCTATATTTTTAATAAATGTGCTACATTGTGCTACGTTTGTGCTGTATTGTGCCGCAAACCGCAACTTTGTAACTCAAAGCGTATACTCAAGAAAATTAAAAAAAACAAAATTTTTGAAAGCCCCGCATTTTTCAAATTTTCATTATTTTTTTACTGTGCCGTATTGTGCTGTATTTGTGCTGACTTGTGCCGCAAACGCGAGATTGATAACTTCGATAACAATTAAGAAAATAAATAAAAACAAAATTATACTAGCACCGCACTTTTCCCGAAATAAACCCAATTTTTTTTGGTTGATAGGTAGTAATTTGTGCCACGTTGTGCCGTTGGAATAAACTCGATATCTCTTTTCATTTGGCAGATAAAAAATATTAGATCCCAAAAACAAAATAACAAGTAATTATTTTTACAACGCATTTATCGAACTTCTGTAAGCTGTGCTGAGTTTCGCTAGATGAATACAACAAAGAAATGGCCGGAGATGCATAGAAAGTTGCAGGGATTGAAAATAATGGGCTAAAGGGGATGGGGGTGAGAAAAAATCTTTACATTTTTAAATTTTATAAAATTGTGCTGGGTTGTGCTCGGTGAGTACAATAACTTTTCCTAATGACAAAATGTCCGCAAATCGTTAGTTTTCGCAGCACACAATAATTATTACATTTAAATTTTTTAAAATATTTTTTTGTTTTTTTTTACAGCAATCGATTTCTTTCATTATTCTACGTATAAAAGTATGAAGGTAAAGTCATCGAAAAGTGAATACTTTACGAGATATTTTATTATATTCATATTTTATATATTAAAAATATTATGACTAAATTTTAAATATCTCAGGAAATTCTTAACGAGAAGAAAGAGAACTTTATTATAGTGTTTTGAAAACGTCTCGACGAGATCTACAACTTTTATTTCAAGGAAAAAATCAAGTTCAAGTTAAGAAATTAGTCGCCTTTAAAACTTGAAAACGACGACATCTACGACATGACTCGAATCAGAATCATGTGTCCCCCTTTAGACCACACAACTTTTGTCCAAAACATTTTTCCATATCTTTCATATTTTTCGAGATATTTGCTTGCGTCGATTAAAATGACTCACTCTATATTCTGAGTAGTATATGAGAATTTACGAAAAATAATATACTACTGTGAGATATTACAAGTACGTCCTGAGAATTTATGAGAAATAATATACTACTAGAGATGTTATAGAAATATTCGAAGTATATTATATACGGTACGTATATTTACAGTACAAGTACAGAACATTCGAATGATATCATGTGCTGTATGGGATTATATATTACGGTACGTATGTTTACAGTACGAGTACAGAACATTCGAATGATATCATGTGCTGTATGGGGTATGATTTTGATATATTATGTTTTATTGAATATGTATATACGGTGCTAGGTAAACTATATGTTTAGTCATATTTAGTCATGGTAGTCATGTTTTTTTATCGTTTCTAGTTTAATTTTTTAAGAAATCACACGCAAAAACATTTACTTTTACGAAAAAATAGACTTCGAAAATCGGCCTACTTGACTGCTAGAGATTTTGTTGATAACAATCAAAAATTACACTCGCTCTATTTTTTCCCTTAAAATTTGATGTCTGCTCTTTCAGAATCCGCAAGAGAAATTGAATTCTACCGGATAGTTTCAAAGTTGTAAATTTTCAAAAAAAAAGTGTAAAACTCGCGTTTTTCCTCCTCAGCGAAAAATTTTTATACACTTAAACGATTTTTTGGGAAAAATACGAATCGCACAGAGATTTCGCTTTTACAGATGTATTCTTAACAGTTCTCTTCAACTAAAAAAAAATTTCGTATAAATAGACGTAATTTTGTGGAAACTACACACATTCGAAAGTTGACCGGGTCTCACAGACCCAGTGTGTATGACGCAAAAAATGTATGTAATTCTAGGGTTAAAATAATGTTTTATGCTTTAAGTAAATCTTTGTTTTTAGCAATGCACAATACTGTCTTGTCTCATGTCTTACAAATATTGACACTTCGTACACTCATTTAAGGTTTAAGACTTGAAACATAAGACAGTATATTGTGTGTTACTAAAAACAAAGATTTAAAGCATAAAACATTGTCTTAAAATTATAAATCAGCCATTCTGCTCAGGCCCTTAAATTCGAGACGGTTTTCTTTTTTTTTCCGTTATTTTTTAATGATAAACTCGTCCATTGCTCCGTGTGCATTATTCACGACGTATATATCATAAAATTTAATTCTATTTATAAAACTGGCACGCATGACTCATACCCCGTTACTCGGTTCCTATATAAGACCCGGGCACGTCAAGTACATCAATTTTACAAAAGAATTAAATTCTATGATGTGTGTAAACTCATGCTCAGTTGACACCATGTTTGACATCACTATTTTTATAATAAAAATAGGGTAAAAGAACATTGTTTTTGCACAATACTATTTTGATGTCGACACGTTCATTTTTTACTTTTTTAAAAAGGTATTTTTAATATTACGCATTTTGTATTATGCGTTTCATAAGTAATTCAGGATGTATTAAGGTGTTTAGAGTGTCGATATATGTAGGCGAGACCGGGGCGAAGTCGTCACCGGGGCGGAGTCGTCACTACAGTTATCTCGAAACCTGTATGTTGTGTGAACTCGCCATTAATATAGTAAACGCTACTTTATGTGACCAACGGAGTTCAATGAGATTATGTGCCATGTTGTGATTTTTATTAAGGCAAACGTGTTTTTGGAGGTCGAAAGTGAAATTTTTTGCGCGTCGAAAATTTTTAATATTTTAAATATTATTTTCTCTCCGAATCTCGAGATAAGTGATTCTGAAGAGTAATGCATGCTGAACACGAATCCAGTGAAGTTTTTTTTTTCGTTGATTTCTAATATTTTATGAGCAATCAAACTTAAAATCTGTGTTCAGGGCAAAGTCGTCACCAAGCCACCGGGGCGGACTCGTCACTGTAACGACTTTATCCCGGTGGTTTCACTCTATTTTTCGTTGCAAATGCGTCATTGTATTTCTCAATTGCAAGAAAATGATACGCACCCCACACAGCACAGGTAGATCCTGAGAATGTTCTCAGTATATCACAAACGTAGATTGTGTATATCCTGTTGATATTCGAAATACGTCTATGATATTTTGAGAACGTACTGAGAATGTTCTAATGTCTGCCCTAAAAGCTTACTCACAAGGGAACCTCGCGAACTGGAAAATTCTGATTTTAATGAAACTTTCCACACATGTAGGGGGAGTAAAAAGATGAATTTAGATATTTTTTGTAGCTGCCCAAAAACAGTTTTAAGGGGTGAAACCACTGCTCATATGTAGAGCGGTTTTTTGCTTTTCTCGATATATCTCGAAAAATATTTGAGATATCAAAAAATGTTTCAAATAAAAGTTTTATAGTAAAAACATCTTTATTCAACCACATTAATAAAATTTCAAAAAAAAATTTTTTTTTAATTTTTAATCAAAATTTTGTTAAAAAAATTATTTTCAAAAAATATTATTAATGTTGTCAAATAGAGGAGATTTTACTGTAAAACTTTTATAAGAAACATTTTTTGATATCTCAAATATTTTTCGAGATATATCGAGAAAAGCAAAAAACCGCTCTACATATGAGCACTGGTTTCACCCCTTAAAACCGTTTTTGGGCAGCTACAAAAAATATCTAAATTCATCTTTTTACTCTCCCTACATGTGTGGAAAGTTTCATTTAAATCAGAATTTTCCAGTTCGCGAGGTTCCCTTGTCAGTATATACTGAGAATATTTCTTGGTATATTGTGAGTATATTAAAAAAATATTTTGATCACATTACCAGTATCTACTAGAAAATATTTTGCTTGTTAACAAACCAAACAAATAATTTTGTTGCGTTAATGCAAACAAATTTTTGAATTTTGCTCTCTGTCGACTCTTACCGAAGAAAGTTTAATGCCCTGCAAAGCAGGTATAAACGAAGGCCCCGGATGAGGAGCACACTTCGTAAACAAAAAGGGTTATGTCAGAGGCCCTGCTGGTGAGCACGTCCTGACTGGCGAACTTGAGAACGCTGGAGAAACCCTGCCGAGCTGCCCTAGATATAGGAGTCGATGTTGAATCTTAATTACGCGAAAGAATACTGGCGATGCGCCGCGTAGCGGGCGCGAGCCGAACTCTCCTGCCGCGCGAGCTCGCGCTGTCGCCCGCGTGATAAATTTTGAATATTGTTAAAATATCAGTAAAATAATATACTATTCTGATAAATTTAGCATATCCTGAAAATATTCGATAAATAGACCGAATATTACTGATAAATTTCGAATATTCTTAAAATATCAGTAAAATAATATACTGCAAAATAAATTATAGAGATATTATCAGTATATCTTGTACATCTATAGTATATTGAGTATTAATTCAGTATATACGAATGATATCATGTGCTGTGTGGTACCATCACAAAACGACTCCCGTCGACAAGGAGCAACTCAGGAAGGCAGTTCTTGCGGTAAAAAAAGATTAAAATAATCAAAAAGATAAAATTAAGACAAAAGTAGCCGCAAAACAATTTGGAGTCCCGAGAACTACGTTGAACGACTGGCTGAAGAAGAATAATGATGAAATAGCACACTTGAATGACGTGGCCGTACGATATCATGGAAGCTTAAAAAATCAAAGGGCGAAAATCCAAATCAAGGAAGCAGCAGTGGTCGGATTCCGACGAGGACTTTGATAATATGTGCTGCGTGTGCTCAGAGATGACAGAATAGAGCTGACGAGAAACAGTGCATTTCATGCGAGCGTAGGGCATATAAGTGCCATATAAGTGCGCTTTTATTGTAATTATTTTCCGCCATCGTGTTTTTAATTAATGTTTCCATTTTTCTATTAAAAAATAAATAATTAATAAAATGTATCCTATTATTTTTCATGATCGGAATTATGAATTTTTATTTAAAATTCGGTTCGAGAATGGAGTGACGACTCCGCCCCGGCAATTTTGACATTTCATTTTTTGCACCTTTGTCATTTTTACTCTATACCGGTCGAACAAAGCGACATAGACCAAAAATGCCCTTATAAATTTTGTAGCCAAGGGTTTACTCTTTACAACGGTACACCACATTTTACTAAAATTATTTGTTTTGTTGGTAAAATTGGCCCCAAAAAAATAGTGACGACTTCGCCCCGGTCTCCCTTATAGTAGAGAGGGGAGTGGAGTTGGGTAATAATGTTTTGGATAGGTAAGGGTGTTATAAGCGACGTTAGTAATGTGTCGAAGAGTAATAGTGTTTGGAGCGAGGAGTGTGAGTGGGAGGTGTATTTGCGTGGGTAATGTGTTAAGCTATCTTGATATGTATCGGGGTGTATTGAGGTTTTGGGATGGAAAATATGGATGGGGAAAATGAAGGTGAATAAGGGTATATAGGTTGGGACGTGTTGAATTGTACTGAGATCTTTGGAATGGATGGGAATAGTCAAGTGAATTACGTGGGTGAAGATGAGTAAGAGTGTGAAGAGTGCTTGGAGGTGTGTCTGTGTACGCGATTGAAATGTCGAATTATAAGGGAACACCAGAACGAATTTGGTTTCTGAAATCCAAATTACCTGAATTTAACATTCATATTAAAATATCTCTTAATATTCAATGTAGAAAAAAATAGACACTTTTATTATATAATATGACCCTACAAGCAATCAATTGAGCCTATTAAAAATTTCATCCGCTTAGCTGCTTTTAGATATGACAATTGTGTTTCCACTCAGCTTGATGGTTCAGGTATAAATATACTGTCTGTCTCCTTACTTATGTCGCGGGCATGTATATTTGGTCATATTTGGCATCCCAAGGAGCGCCAATGCGCGTATAATGCCCTTTGAATGTACATTAAACTTTGCATTAAATGCGGGTCGTAAATGCACATTTAAAGCGCATATTTGTCCCGCATTATATGCGCATTTAACGCATATTATGGCAGCGCATACCAAAAAGTGCACCTACGCTCATTGATCGAGAAGCCCAATCGGACAACTAGTGAACTCTGTACTATATTAGAATGCTCACTACAATGTTTAGAGGCCGGACACGAAGAAAAAAGGGATAGGTTGCTCAGTGTCCACTGTGTCCAGACAGAGAAAGAAATGGACGTTGAGTGCAATCTACACTGAGAAAAAACTGTTGCTTCAATTAAAGTGCTATCAAGAAGGGTCCAAAAACATAAGTAGTTTATTCAATTGTATTATTATTAGACCCAATATCTGGATTATTAAACCAATAATTTAATTATTCTAAGCATTGCTGTAAGCATATTCCAGTACAGCTATCACAGAAGAAAAGAACATTCTTATTTAGAGAATATCTTTATTTTTGACATGTAAATCTTGAAATGAGATTATATAGCGTATAATCTCGTTTTAAGAACTACATGTCAAAGATAAAGATATTCTCTAAATAAGAATGTCCTTTTATCTGTGTAGAGTTCACTATGAACAACCGAAGCTCCACCAACTTGCTTACCCTATAGGGGATCTAAGAGTCTACACGTGCATCTACACGTTGATGCTTTAAACGCAGAAATAAGAACAAAGATAGTTAATGGAACTATTTATTTAAAATTCAATTTATATAAAATTTAAAAACTTAAATAAAATGTTTCATGAGTAAAAAGCTACTTATTTAAATATAATATAAAACCTGTCATTTATAAATCAAATGCTCAATTTGCATTAATTACGCATTTAAATGCACGCATTTTGAACACACAATTAATGTAGTTTTGAAGCCAATGCAATTGTACGCGCATTAAAAGCACGTTATACGCGCATTGGCGCTCCTTGGGATGAGACTGGCTGCTGGCGTGTGTCTCTTGATACATGTCTGTCTGTCTGTCTGTCTCTCTCTCTCTCTCTCTCTCTCTCTCTCTCTCTCTCTCTATCTCTCTCCTCTCTCTCCTCTCTCTCTCTCTCTCTC
>NW_027250462.1:0-17027 GCF_030848795.1 Temnothorax nylanderi | reverse complement strand
GAGACTATACAATTATACTATGGTGTATTTGCTCAAAACGAAAAATTAACGCAGCAAAATAAAATAAAAGAGTATGTTAAGAAGGTTGAAACTAAATGGAACTCCAAAGTTACAAAAATAAGATGTGACAACGAAAGAGAATTCATAAACAATGTATTACATCATGGTGCAAGAATAGAGGAATGGAATGGGATACGACAGTGCCTCACACTCCACAGTTAAGGGGTCATGCTTAGTTGGGAAGGGCATGATTTTCGGGGATTTTTATAAGAAAGTTTAATTTATTTTTTCTTACAACAAAAAGTTGATATCAAAAGTACATATATTGAACAACATTCAGAATTTTTTCGTTGAAAAATATTGTAAATTAAGGAAATTACAAGGAAACCTGATTTTCAGAGGTGTCGTGCGGTGATCACTGCTGCTCGGATCTGGATCATCTGAAATCAAAAAACCAAAAAGATTCTGTTAGTAGGTATATGAATATATCTTGTTCGTGAACGAAGGGGTTTTTTTTGAAATGAAAACTTTTTTTTTATTGAAGAAAAACGAAAAATTAAGAGCCCGAAAAATTGCGCTTTTCCTTAAAACGGCCGCCATTTTGTCAAAATTATTTTTTAAAAAATCCTTCGTTCACGAACAAGATATATTCATATACAAACAGAATCTTTTTTGTTTCAGATGATCCAGATCCGAGCAGCAGTAATCACCGCAAAACAGTTTTTTAAAAGGGCCTTCAAAAGGATGGCCGTATCTTTTTAATTATTAATATTTTTTATTCAAAAAATTATGTTACATTTATAAAAATATATTCTCTCACATAGACCAACCAATTTTAAACAAGTCTTATAGTTTATGCAAAAAAAATTCTCAAAAATCACCTATTTTTCAGCTTCCTGACTAAGCATGACCCCTTAAATGGCAGAGCTGAGCGTCTCAATAGAACTCTTATGGAAAAAGTGAGAGCTTTGCTGTTGATGCCAATATGAAAAGGAAATGTGGGGAGAGGCTTTGTACACTGCAACATACATACTCAACAGATCACCAACGGATACTTTAGAAAAGACGCCGTTGAAATATGGGAAGAAAGAAGACCGGATTTGAAAAATCTGCAATTTTTGGAAGCGAAAGCTATGCCAAAGTACTTGGACCTCTAAAGAAGTTAGATAGCAGAAGCAAATGTTATCAGTTTGTTGGCTATGCACCATGTGGCTACAGACTCTGGAATAAAGAAAAGAGAAGTATCATAATAGCCAGAGATGTTAAATTCAAGACATTAACGGAGTCAAAGAATCAAAGCACTAATAAAGAGTTAAAGACTGTGAAATTGTTGAAAGAAGAAAATAAAGATACACAAGATGATGAAAAACGATAAGGATAATGAAATAGAAGAAAATAATGATGAAAACGATGAGGATAATGAAATAGAAGAAAATGTATTTAAAGAAGCAGAAAACATAGAAGAAATACAAAGGATGAAGTAGAAGATTCATCGGAAATTGGAAGAGTAACAGAAGTAAGAAGATCTAGTAGACTAATAGAAAAATTCAAGAATTCGTGTACTACTAACGTACAGAGAAGCAGTAACAGGAGATGACAGAGATAAATGGATGGAGGCTATAATGAAGAAAGAAATCTTAAAGAAAACAAAGTATGGGAAGTGGTAGATGAAGAACATATTAAAAGAGGAAAACCACTGCATAGTAAATGGGTGTTCAGAGTCAAACCAAATGGAAAATATAAAGCTAGATTGGTGGTTAAAGGCTGTGAGCAAAAAAAGGATATAGATTATCAAGAAACGTATAGTCCTGTAATAGGACAAAGTGCATTAAGAAGCGTCTTTGCCATAGCAACTGCCAACAATCTCAAGATAGTGATTTTTGATGTTACGACTGCATTTCTCTATGGAGATTTGGAGGACGAAATCTTTATGTACCCACCAGAACGGTATAATTATAAAAATAAAATCTTGAAATTGAAGAAGGCACTCTACGGCCTTAAACAGGCGCCGTTGAGATGAACATCATATTACGGATTTTCTAAAGAAGATGGGATTCAAGCCTTGAATAGTGAACAATGTCTTTTTAAGAAATTGGATAGTGACTTGATACTAAGAATTTATGTGGATGATGGTGTAATTATTGGAAGCAATATTGAAGAAATAAATGAGTTCTTGAAAGAATTAGCTAAAGAGTTAAAATTAAAATATCAAGAAACCCTAAGGTATATGTGGGACATGAAATGTTAATACTGAAGATTACATGATGCTGACACAAAGAAATTATATCAAGAGGATATTGCAGCAGAGTGGTATGGACAATGCTAAGACCGTTAAAGTACCATTACTGCCTGGTGACAATAGTAAAACACTACCTAATAATATGTGTTATCCATACAGAGAAATGGTAGGGAGTTACTCTATGCATCATCCAAAACAAGACCAGACATAGCATCCCAGACAGCACACGGATATCCGATAGACATCCATAAGACGTCCTTTAAGGATATTGAGGATGTCCATAGGCCATCCGTTTAACGTCTTTTGGACATTTTATGGACGTCCATAGTATATCTGTCCCACACAGCACACTGTATCCTGAGGATATCCCAAATTGGTCCAGATTTCCAAATACGATCCCACAGATATCACAGCAGGTGATCCCGGGATATTCCAATAGGATATCGTGAGATATCCTATTATGATCTCACGATATCTAAATATTCTGCCATATCCGTTGGCTTTGCATAAGATATCTTACGAGATCTTCTGAAGGATATATATCCTTTAGGATATATGTATACATTATTTTTTGTAAATTTTCAGGATGTAATTGTAATATCCACAGTAGTATATTATTTTCGTAAATTTCTCGTATATACTACTCAGAATATATAAATTAATACGGATCAGAAGATAAAATCCGCTCGCGGCGTGTTGCTTTCACCGACGACGCCGAATCGGCTAAGTCGAAGGCGGCGTGTTGATGCGCGCGCATAGGCGAGCTGAAGTCGCCCCGATGAGAGTCGATCGGGCACGAAGCGCACGAAGCTACGAACACGAAGTCGGACGTCGGCGGTCGGACATCTTGTCAATGTGCACGTTAACAACGAGTGATCGCGACACGAGTTATTTTCCTTCAGTGTTCAAAGTCAACGATCGGCATTTATCTTGCGCGGTATCGCCGCCCAATCATCCAAGTGATCGAGAGGTGACGGGTAAGTGTTACATCGTCCGTGCGTCAGCGCGAGAATTATCGTTCAGGTTAATAGCGCGACTCAGACAGCATCGCGAATACGAGTGCACAGTGCTTTTCTTCGAGTCCGTGGTGTGAATCGCGACAATGCCGAGGGTGTAAATGTAGGCACTTATGCTGTTCCGACGTACCCGCGTTTTTCATGTTTGTGTCTCTGGTTAGGCGAGAGTGAGGCGACGGCCCAGCAGTACCTGACGTTGGCCGATGGAAACGTGGAGATGGCAATTAGCCTGATGTTCGAGGGTGGCAGACCGCCGGAGACCGAGAACGCGGATCCGAGCCGCCCGTGAGGGCTCCTATATTACCCACGCGTGAGACGCTAGTGCTCCGGAGCCGATATTGTTCATTGCCACAATTGTCGAACAACGTGTATGACAGATTCCGTGATTTTGCGGCAGAAACCCGTACGCATTTTGTCCTAGAACTTATATCAATTAGAATATGTATACGTACTGGACAATTAAGAATAGGTGTATTAAGTGGGATGGTTGCAATGGATGGTATGAGGATGTTAAGTTTTTAAACCAAGTTTCTTCAAATCTACTTCTTGGCATGTAAGTTGAAGTTAATAAGTTATTATTATATTATTACATGCTGGTAATTAATGTAGGACGACAAGAGGAAGAGATGACTCGCAGAGTAACTGGCACAAAGCATATATCTCAAAAGAAAACGAAGCGACTGGAAGATCTATTTAGACCACCATACGATATTTTCTTCTTAGGCTCCTTCATGGAAGCATGGGACCACGCAAAAACTTTAAATCGTTGGCTGCTCGTCAATGTTCAGGATCCACAGGAATTTTGTTGTCAGATTCTCAATAGAGACGTGTGGTCCAACGAGCATATCCAAGAAATTGTGAAGGATCACTTTATCTTGTGGCAAGTATGTCATGTCACCTGAATATCATGTCACTTTCTATAGTTGACGTTCTGATTCATCGAGTTACATTTGTTGCTTTTAATTTTAGGTCTTGTCTAACACTTCGGACGGGAAACGTTATATAGATTTTTACAAAGTGATGGCATATCCTTATTTGGTGATTGTAGATCCTAGAACGGGAGAATGTATGAAACTTACAAAAATATTACCGTGGACAGTCTGATATTTGATTTAAATGATGCATTAAGCACACATGCATCTCCCGAAAGTTAACAAGTTACATCTGACTCTTCCAAGGAGTGGAATAGTTTTCCTACGAAAAACGCCGCCAAAACGAAATAATATAGCTGATCAAATAAAATTAGAGAAAGTTTTAGTATTAAATTTTACATTTTGAAATATGGTTTAGCGTAATGCAAAAAGAAACCAAAAATCTTTAATTTTAGTGTTATATGTAGATAATCGCGTTAGCAAAATATTAAGTATTATTTCGGATAGGTGTTATTCTTGTAAGGAAAGTTTCATATTAGGAAATAAGAACCTTTAGTTAAGTGTATGTCACACGCAATCAATTTTACAGTGACCGTTGAACGCCTATTTTCTTTCGTCTTACGTTTTTCAGCTAATGCACAACGAGCTGATATACTTACATTTAGAATTACTCACATTTAGATTATCGGAGCATTTAAAACGTTGTGTCTGGAAGAGCAGCTTATTTGTTTACTTTTCTAAACGCGAGATGCATTCTAACAAAATTTATAATGTCTATTTTAATTATCTTCTATCCGAAATATCGAGATTACTGTCTGACATAACTTACAAGATAATTGCATGTTCGCACTGTAAAAATTGTTTGTCTTAATGTATTATTCAATTGAAAATGTATTCACGAGATGTTGAACGATTGCAGTTGTTCTCGAATTTTAAATCACGCTTAATTTGTAAGTACATTTTTCTGTGCAAATGATAACTTACGAGTGAGGACTCAGATTTTTAAATCTTTCCAACAAGTCGTGTGACTATAATACATTTTCTATCCTTTGTTCTAAATAAGCGTCATTAGATACACGACATGTAAAAAATGCATACTTTCCTATTTCTTTTTTGTTTACTTATGTGCAATCCTTTTAAGAAAACGATTATTTTCGCTAGTTTTAAATATGTACTTCATATGTACTCAAATCACTATGTGATTTAAAGTTCGAGAACACTGCAATATTCTATAAGGAAATCGTATGTGACATAAAACAGGCAGTACCTAATCTATTATTCTATAGCAATTCTCTCTATCACGTATGACACTCGAAGTAACAAGCATTAAACTGGGCGTTATCCAATGCTATGTATGTGTTACCGCAATGTCCTTTTATTTTTATATTTTTTTATTTTTTATTATCGTGCTCGGCGTCAGCGCAACGTTTATCGCATAATAGTGCGGGAAAACTGACTGTTTTCGTGGAAACGAATGACCGACCGTGCGTTCTATATCATTATTTCCCTTTTATGAACGGGAGAAAGAGAGAGGTGTGCTCACTTTGTAACCCTTTTTGCCGCGTTTATTTTTACCGTCGCTGCTTCCGGTAACATCAAGCGCACAAAAAAGGCGAATATTTCGTATGTGCGAGCATACACGTGGGCGAGCTCATCATTCTACAAATATGTTCAACCCGCAATTCAGCGCCGACAATAAGAAACCACTAGGCTTCCCCCCGATGCCGCTATTGTTATAACCGGTATATTAATACATTTTTAATTGTAGCGCGATAGAAAACATACTGTAGACGATCCTTCGATCTTACTCGAGAGAGTTCGTTAGTTTACGTTTACAGCGCGAGCGGCGCAAGTTGTTAGTTGTGAACAATATGGCGTACAGGGAGAAGTGACGAAATAAAGCTCCTGGAAAAATCGTAAAAATTTCGTGTGCTTTATCCCCAACATAAAACATTGGCGCCCAACCAAGTGGCAAAAACCCATGCGAGATGGGTTGTAGCAGAGACTAGACCGGGAATCGCGAAAGTGATCAAAAATCGCGAGGAAAAGTGAACAAGCACGCCGCAACGCAACAAGGCAAGATGGCGGCAAACGAAGACATTGTATTACAGGCGTAGTTACGAAAGAGAGCTCGCGGTTAAAGAGACAAACAATAGTGCGGGGCGTAGTGCAAAGTCTGTGCCTGAAGCGGAAACGAGATTCGTGAGGGGCAGAATAACGCGCGTACGAGATCGCGGCTGCGCCCATAACAAAGTCGAGTGATCGTGAGAAAGTAGTGCGCGTAGTAGTGACCGCGCGTGGCATTCTTCTCGCGAACCGAAAAGCAAGCATTTCGGGACTCGCACAAGGCGGGTCTCGATCAGATCGCGCAAATCGAGCTTGCACGCCGCGAGTGTAAAAAGTACACGTCGCGGGTGTACGAGGACACACCTCGAATCGCATTTCGTGACTCGCACACGTCGAGTCTCGATCAAATCGATTAATTGCAAGTCTAGTGACAAATCGTGTCACTAGCATTCTCGTGGCTCGCACACGTCGAGTCCGCACGTCGCGAGTGTACGCAAGGTTCGCGTCGCGGGTGCACAGAGACATTCATATCGCATTCTCGTGGCTCGCACACGTCGAGTCCGCACGTCGCGAGTGTACGCAAGGTTCGCGTCGCGGGTGCACAGAGACATTCATATCGCATTCTCGTGGCTCGCACACGTCGAGTCCGCACGTCGCGAGTGTACGCAAGGTTCGCGTCGCGGGTGCACAGAGACATTCATATCGCATTCTAGAGGCTCGCACACGTCGAGTCCGCACGTCGCGAGTGTACGCAAGGTTCGCGTCGCGGGTGCACAGAGACATTCATATCGCATTCTAGTGGCTCGCACACGTCGAGTCCGCACGTCGCGAGTGTACGCAAGGTTCACGTCGCGGGTGAACAGAGACACTTCGTATCGCATTCTCGTGGCTCGCACACGCCGAGTCCGCACGTCGCGAACGCGTAAAAGCACACGTCACGAGAGCTCGGGGACATAACTCATATCGTATATCGTAGCTCGCACACACGAGTTTCACGCCGAGATTCACGTCGAGATTCACGTCGCGAGCGTTCGTAAGAGTACACGGCGCAGGTGTTCAAAGACGTACAGTGCATACACATCGAGTAATTGGCACACCTCGAATCATTTCAGGAGGACAAATGACAGATATAAGGAAGTTGAAGCAAAGTCGAGCGACCATAAAGGGTCTGGTGACTCGAATCAACAATAGCACCGGTGAAGACACATCAGTATCCGAAGCAAAAGTCAAGTCAAAAAGAATCGAAGATCTTTGGGAAGCATTCCAAGAAGTACAAGCGAAGATCGACGAAGTGAAATTAAACGAAGTCGAAGAGGAAGATAGGGCTTGCGCGGAACAAGAAGCGGAGCGGCAAGTCTTCGAGGATATTTATTTCGAACGGCAACGAAGCTTCAAACTGTGATTGACAGAGCATTGGCGGAAACGCAGGCCGCTAATCAAGCAGAGGCTAATGCAGCACAAGCAGAAAATTACCGCAGAAACGGAAATCAACTGAGACAAGGCGATCGACGTTTGGACGTAAAACTCCCGATATTGAAACTTCCGGAATTCAGCGGCAACTATAATGAATGGCTCCTATTCAAGGATGCATTCAAATCATTAATTCACGACAACGCCGCACTGACAGAAATCCAGAAATTCCAATACCTACGAAGTTCCTTAACCGACGAGGCGTTGCATGTCATCGGAGGCTTGGCAACGACTGCAGCAAATTATGGAAATGCATGGAATTTATTAGTGCAAAATTATGAGAACAAGAAGCTTCTTATTAACACGCATTTAAATCAGTTGCTTGATTTTCCAGTCATATCGAAAGACAAACCAGCTACATGGAGACAGTTGGTCGTTCACGTCAGAACACATTTGAAAGCTCTACAAACACTTGAGCTTCCAGTAGATCAATGGAACGCGCTTCTCATACATTTATTGAAAAACAAGATGGATTTCAACACCCAGAGGACTTGGGAAGAAGAGACTAACAGAGATAAAGAAAACAGACCAACGCTGGAAGAGTTTTTGACATTTCTGAGTGAGCGATGCCGAACGCTGGAGATAATCGATAAAAACAAAGGAAAGCAAGATACATCGAAGGCTTCGTTACAAAAGAAACAAGAAAAGAAGATAGCTTTAGCGACCACCTCTCAAGAGAACTGTGCAATTTGCAATAAGACTCACCAAGTTTATAGATGCCCGGAATTTCTACAACTATCGTGTTCGGACAGAATGAAAGAGGTGAAAGCGAAAAAGTTATGCATAAACTTAAAACAACCTGTGTTCGAAACGCGGATCTAGCTCGCGGCTGGGCTGGGTTCGAAGGAGGTGCGGAGGAACGGACGCGCGGTGAGGTTCGGCAAAAATGAAGTGTATCGTGGTTAACAATAACGTGGCAGAGTTTATTCTATGATGCACGGTCGCGAGGTTTACAATGGATTGAGAACACAGTGTAACAGTCGCGGTACGTACAATGGTGCGGCGAGCGCAGGACGCAGAGCCGGGGCGCACGCGGTGCGCGCGGGAATGCACGCGGATGGCGATCGAGTCGGGCGATCGGGGTGTGACGGGTGGCGCGAAGTAAGGCGCGGGGCGCGCGGGCGCGGATACGGCGGCGAGATCGCTGCAATTCGGCGCGTTAGGTGGTAGGAGTACCCGGTGAGAAGCGCTCGGTGGAGGCAGAGACGCGTTCTGCCCCCGTTCGGGTAACTCCGTGTGCAGGGAAGCCGGTCGGGTATCGAGAAGCGCTCGGGTGAAGATAGAGTAGGCCGAAGGCTCTCTACCTTCGTCCTGACTAGCGGGGCGTGATGTAGGGACGCCGGTCGTCTAACGAGAATCACTCGGCGAAGACAGAGAGGGCCGGAGGCGCTCTACCTTCGTTCGGACCTGCGGGCGCGCGGTGGAAGAAAGCCGATCGTCGATCGAGAATCACTCGGCGAAGACAGAGAATGCCGGAGGCGCTCTACCCTCGTTCTGACTTGCGGGCGCGGTGTGGAAGAAAGCTTGTCGTCTTTCGAGAATCGCTCGGCGAAGACAGAGAATGCCGGAGGCGCTCTACCCTCGTTCTGACTTGCTAGAGAGATGCGGGAATTCAGGATCGGTGCGGTCGGTCGGAGCGTTGATCGGAAAATCGCATTTAGCGTTAAAAACGCTCGTCTTTTATACCCGGCGCGGCGGCGTTCCGCAGTGGCGGGGGTAGCGACGGCGACCGCGAGCGCCGGGATGGCGCGGCGGAACGGTCGGAAAATACGGCGTCCCGACGCCGCGATCGCGTTCGGCGGTCTTCGGCCGCGGTCGGCCCCATTCGGCGCGTCGAGGCGGTTGCCGCGGCAAGCCCGTTCGCGGGCTTCCTATCGTTATATGCTAGCGTTTAAAATAAGGTGGGCACACCGTGCCCGTTCCTCGCCCGGCGGATGGTCGGCCGGGCGGCCTCGGCAGGGTGTTACGCCGGAACGATGCAGTTTTCGGGGGTGCATCGTTACATCACCCCCCTCGTTGGAAAAGCGCGAATTCGGCGCTCTACGGCTTCGGCATTATTACGCGGATGCTGCGGACGGAGCCGGTCGCATTAAACCGTATGTGCCAGCGTTTTCCCCTGGATCGCATCTTGTGCTGGCGCGATACGTGTGCGTGGAAGTGGGGTACCCAGATGGTATGTCCGGGTTCCACTTCCACCGGGATCGGAGGTGGTGGCTTGGGCCCTTCTGCCCGCAAGGGCTGGACGTGGCCGGAGCTGGTTGCGGCGGAGGCGGTGCGGGAATCCGTGCCGTGGCTGGTTTCGGTAGCGGTGCCGGTGGAACGCTCGGCGAGATCGTTGGCCGCCCCGGCAAGATGGTAGCCGGATGTTGGTTTGCTCGACGCTGGTAATTTTGGGCGTCGCGGCCCGTGGCTTCTTCCGGATCAGTGGTGGTGGCGGGGTGGTGAGCCACTCCAGCTTCCGTCGTTGCTGCTCGTCCGAGCGTTGTACCGCGCAGCCGACCGTCGGCACGTTTTTGCGTGACGGCGGTGCGGTTGCGGGCTTGGCGACGGCGGCGATGGCGGCGGCGGCGGCGGCAGTGCCCGGGGCGAAGAGTTTCGTCCAGGTGGTGCCGAATCCTGGGCAGGCCGGGTCGTATTCCACCGGCTCTGCCAGGATCTTGTCTATCTCGGCGAGAATATCGCTCTCGATGCTCGACTTGCTCGGATCGGTCTCCATGGCTCGTCTGTGGGCTCTCTTTTTCGGTATCGGTATTCATTGCCGGTAATGTTGCCTATTTCGGGAGTGGGGCAATGTTTCTTATGTTTCGGTGTCGTCGTCGTCCTCCGGGTTTGTTTCGTTATTGTTGTTATCGTCGTCCTCGGTATCGCTATTCTCCTGGTGGTCGATGTCGCTGTTTTCTTCGTTGTCTGCGGGCGGGGGGGCGGCGGGCGCGGGTTTTAATCCTGCACGTGTATGTGGCGGCTCCACTTGCCGCTTCGGTCGCGTAGATCGACGATTACCGGCGATATTATCCGGCGCACCTCGAGGGGCCCGCGGAACTTTGGCGCGAGCTTCGCGTTAAACGCGGCGGCTTTGTTGGAGAGTGGGTATTCGCGTTTCCACACCCACTCCCCGACTTTCGGTGCCCATTGACGGCGTCGCAGGTTGTAATACTTTTCCTGCCGCTGGAAAGCGCGCGCCAAATGTATTCGTACAAGCTCGTAGGCTTCCTCGAGGTGACGTCGCGTCTCGTCTGGCGGGGCGGCTGCGGTGTTCGGGGCGGCCTCCCGATTGAGTGGGGAGGTCGGTTCGCGGCCGAAGACGAGGTATGCGGGGGTATAGCCCGTGGCTTCGTGATGGGCCGTATATAGGCGAATTGCAATTCGGGATGCGCTCATCCCAATTACGGTGATTTCGGTCGACATACTGCGATATCATCGTTTTTACAACCCGGTTTGTTCTCTCAACCGGATTGCAATGCGGCGCGTGGACCGGCGTGTATACATGTCGAACGTTATGGGCGGCGAGCATTTTTTCGAGTTTTCCGGACCGGAGTTGCGTGCCGTTATCCGACAATATCGTGTCGGGGCAACCGTGGCGGAATAAAATCGCTTCGGCGATGTGCGTGGTTACGGCAGAAGCGGTGGCGCGGCGCAGGGGCCGCATCTCTAGCCATTTAGAGAAGCGGTCCTGCATCGTCAGGAGCCACGTGTGGCCCGTTTCGATCGGGGCAGCGGTCCGATTAAGTCGAGCGTGACTTGTTGCCATGGGCGAGTGACGGCGGTGGCGGTGCAGCGTTCCCGCCGGTCGGGTTTGCGCGACTTTGTGTCCTAGGCACCGGGAGCAATTTCGGACGTAGTTCGCGATTCCGGAACATGCCGGGCCAGTAGTATATTCGGGCGATGCGCGCTATTGTCTTTGCGATCCCGAGATGTCCGGCGGTGGGAGCGTCGTGGTTCTGGCGGAGGATTTCGGGGCGCTGTTCTTTGGCCACGCATGCCTTCCACTGATTTTCGGGCGGGGTTTCGTTAAAGTTTAGGTCATGCAGTACGTGTCGGTATAGTTTCCCGTCTCGGATGTCGTAATCAGGGTGGTCCTGGGGGTTTTCTTGCGCGGCCCGTAGCATGCGGCGGTACCACGAACAGCGGGGCGGGTGTCGTGACGGCGGCGGTGGTGGGTTGCCGAGACAAGGCGTCCGCGACCCGGTTGAGGGCTCCTTTTCGGTATTTAATCTCCAGGTCGTGCTGTTGGAGCTCGAATGCCCATCGGCCCAGCCTGCCGGTCGGGGTGTCTAATTTTTGTAGCCACCGCAGGGACTGGTGATCGGTGAGGACGGTAAAGGGGTAGCCCTCGAGGTATTCGCGCATCCGGCGAATCCCCCAGATTACCGCTAGGCATTCGAGCTCGGTTGCGCTATAGTTCCGTTCGGCCGGGTTTAACGTGCGACTCGCGTACGCGATTACTCTTTCTCCCTCTGGGAAATTCTGCGTGAGCACGGCCCCGAGGCCGGTTGTGCTGGCGTCGGTTTGCAGGACAAATCGCCGTGAAAAATCGGGGCAGGCGAGGACCGGCGCGGATGTCAGCGTGTCTTTTAGCTTCTCGAACGCGGTATCTTCCTCTTCCCCCCAGTTCCAGCGAGCGTGTTTCTCGTGAGCGCGGTGAGCGGCGCGGCGACTGTCGCGAAGTCTTGGATGAAGCGCCTGTACCACGACGCTACTCCCAGGAATTGCCGTACTTGCTTAACTGTCTGCGGCCGAGGCCACTGGGCGACTGCCCGGACCTTCTCTGGGTCGGTACGGATCCCTTCGCGGTCGACGATGTGCCCGAGATATTGTAGGCTGTCCACGCAGAATTTGCATTTGGCCGGGTTGAGCCGTAAGTTCGCGGCGCGGAGGCGGCGGAAAACTTCGCGCAGTATGCGGAGGTGTTCCTCGAACGTCTTCGTGATTACAATGATATCGTCGAGATACACGAACACGTGTGGCTCGAGTTCCGGCCCGAGCACGGTATCCAGTAGCCGTTGGAACGTCGCGGGGGCGGAATGTAAACCGAAGGGCATGACTTTGAAGTGGAAGAGCCCCTTCCCGGGTACGGTGAATGCGGTGATCGGTCGGCTTGCCGGGGTGAGGGGACCTGCCAGTACCCGCTCTTAAGGTCGAGCGTGGTCAGGTATTTCGCTCCTCGTAATTTGTCGAGCGTCGCGGTGATTTGGGGGAGGGGGTAGGCGTCGGTCTCGGTTGCGTCGTTAACCCGGCGAAAATCGATGCAAAATCGGTGGCTCCCGTCCTTTTTTCGTACTACGACGACCGGGGAACTCCATGCGCTTTTCGAGCGCTCGATCACCCCTCCCGTTCCATTTTTTCGACTTCGGTGTTAATGATGGCCTGCATGGCCGGGTTGCGCGGTCGGTACCGCTGCTTAATCGGTTCGATGTTCGTTTTGACGCGGATATGGTGGGCCGTTTTGTCGGTCGGCCCGGTTATCTGGTCGAAGAGGGGAAGTTCTTCTGCGAGGAACGCTCGGAGCCTCTCCTCCTCGGTCGGGGTTCGCGGGGCGATGCCCTCGGTCATCGCGGTGGCGGGTGTCTGGCTGCGGTGACTCGCGTTGTCCGGCGCGGGAATGGCGTGGCCGAGTTTGGCCCAAAAATCTACCCCGAGTAACATCGCGTTTTTCAGGTTCGGCATAATTGTGAACGAGTGCCAGACGGTCTTGCCGGCGGTCTGAATCGGCAATCGGACGCGGCCGGGCAGCGTTATTACGTGCCCGTTGGCCAACTGGACTTGCCCTTCGTCCGGCGTTACGGGGAAACCGAGGGTTTGCGCGAGCCGGGCGGTGTGCTCGTTGACGAACGATATGTCTGAGCCAGTGTCTAGTAGGGCCTCTAACGGGCGGTCGCGGATGCGCGTTTTTAGGTGCGGCCGGGGCGTGAATCTTACGGGGAGGACCGGGGGGCGGCCGGCGTTTCCGCGGTCCCGGTTTCGTTTCCCGGCGGCGGGTGACAGTCTTTTGTCAGTACGCCGTCCTTGCCGCATTGTGAGCAAAACTTCCGGGCGGGGCGTCGGCAGTCGAAGCGCGTGTGGCCGCGTTGCTTGCAACGCCAGCAGCACTCGCTTCGACTGTACACGGCGGCGGTGACCGGGGGGTCGGTGGCGGTGCTTTTCGCGACGGTGCGTTTTTTGCGATTCTGCTGCAATCGTTCGAACTCGCCTGCTCGTTGCTGCAGTTCCCGGGGGCTGCGGACCGTCGCTCCGCCAGATACGGTTTTGATAATCGGGGTGCATGTTCTCGTAGAGCTGCTCGACCTGCTCTTCGGTCGAGTAGCCCCCTGCCCTACGCATGAGGGTCAGCATTTGTGTCGCGTATTTCACATATGGCTCCCCGTCTTTCTGTACGCGGTCGCGGATTTCATTTACTAGTTGCAGTCGGTATCGTCGCGGCAGGAATGTCTCTCTAAAATCGGCGATGAAATCCCCCCAGGTCAACCATCCGTCGCGGTTGTTACGGTACCACAGGAGGGCGTCCCCTTTTAGGAGTTCGGGCAGCCCGCGGAGCCAGTGGTCATCGTAGAATCCGTACGCGGCGCGGAGCTCGTCGATCCGTTCCAAGAATGCCCATGGGTCCTTCCCGTCGAAGTGGAGGCCCCATTTTCGCATTTGGTTCATTATCTGGGTGGTGGGGGGGGCGGGGTCCGTCGGGCGGTCGGCTGGAATTATCGTTACGGGGGATGCCGGTACTCCGGTGGGTACGGTCAGCGTTCTTGGAGGGGCGTCGGATGCGTTCGGCGGTATTCCGGTGGGCACGGTCAGAGTTAGCGGGGGAGCGTCGGACGCGTTCGCCTGGAACTGCTCGGGATGGGCGTCGATAAATCGATTCAATCGGCGGCGTAGATCGTCGAGATTGCCCTCGGTGTCGAGTCCGAGTGAGTTTAGTTCGGTTATCAAGTCGGGTTTGCTTAGCCTATAGAAATACTCCTTCATTTTGCCGGTTTCCTGGGTCTGCTCCTTACGGTCAGGTCCCTGTTCGGGCGCCATAAACAACCTGTGTTCGAAACGCGGATCTAGCTCGCGGCTGGGCTGGGTTCGAAGGAGGTGCGGAGGAACGGACGCGCGGTGAGGTTCGGCAAATGAAGTGTATCGTGGTTAACAATAACGTGGCAGAGTTTATTCTATGATGCACGGTCGCGAGGTTTACAATGGATTGAGAACACAGTGTAACAGTCGCGGTACGTACAATGGTGCGGCGAGCGCAGGACGCAGAGCCGGGGCGCACGCGGTGCGCGCGGGAATGCACGCGGATGGCGATCGAGTCGGGCGATCGGGGTGTGACGGGTGGCGCGAAGTAAGGCGCGGGGCGCGCGGGCGCGGATACGGCGGCGAGATCGCTGCAATTCGGCGCGTTAGGTGGTAGGAGTACCCGGTGAGAAGCGCTCGGTGGAGGCAGAGACGCGTTCTGCCCCCGTTCGGGTAACTCCGTGTGCAGGGAAGCCGGTCGGGTATCGAGAAGCGCTCGGTGAAGATAGAGTAGGCCGAAGGCTCTCTACCTTCGTCCTGACTAGCGGGGCGTGATGTAGGGGACGCCGGTCGTCTAACGAGAATCACTCGGCGAAGACAGAGAGGGCCGGAGGCGCTCTACCTTCGTTCGGACCTGCGGGCGCGCGGTGGAAGAAAGCCGGTCGTCGATCGAGAATCACTCGGCGAAGACAGAGAATGCCGGAGGCGCTCTACCCTCGTTCTGACTTGCGGGCGCGGTGTGGAAGAAAGCTTGTCGTCTTTCGAGAATCGCTCGGCGAAGACAGAGAATGCCGGAGGCGCTCTACCCTCGTTCTGACTTGCTAGAGAGATGCGGGAATTCAGGATCGGTGCGGTCGGTCGGAGCGTTGATCGGAAAATCGCATTTAGCGTTAAAAACGCTCGTCTTTTATACCCGGCGCGGCGGCGTTCCGCAGTGGCGGGGGTAGCGACGGCGACCGCGAGCGCCGGGATGGCGCGGCGGAACGGTCGGAAAATACGGCGTCCCGACGCCGCGATCGCGTTCGGCGGTCTTCGGCCGCGGTCGGCCCCATTCGGCGCGTCGAGGCGGTTGCCGCGGCAAGCCCGTTCGCGGGCTTCCTATCGTTATATGCTAGCGTTTAAAATAAGGTGGGCACACCGTGCCCGTTCCTCGCCCGGCGGATGGTCGGCCGGGCGGCCTCGGCAGGGTGTTACGCCGGAACGATGCAGTTTTCGGGGGTGCATCGTTACAAACTGTTTAAGCAAAGGTCACTACGCGATGGTTTGTAAATCTTCAGCGTGCCGAAGATGCCAAAGAAGCACAACACGTTACTGCATTCTGATCAGGAAGAGAAGCCGACAACAGATCCAAAGTCAAACGAGGATTCCTCGAAGAAGTCAGTAGTCATGTATGGCACTCAGCATGCCATCTTGCAAGACGCAGAAGAACCATCTCCTGTGGTCCATCTCGCTCAAAAACCAACATCGTACGTGGTACTCTCTACGGCTCGAGTAACAGTCAAAGACGCCGATGGAAATCCGCAAGTGTGCCGTGTGCTTTTGGATGCAGGTTCACAATCGAATCTAATAACACAAGAATTAGTCAGCAAGCTCAAATTGAAGTGCAAAAAACAGAGTGAACTTATCAGTGGCATAAATAGATCCGAGACAAGTGTCGGTAAGACAGTTGAGGTGAAAATCAGATCAATGTACGCAGATTATGAGGTGACAATCGAATGCCTCGTGTTGCCTACAATAACAGAGAGACTTCCACAAGTTAGATCAGCACAAAGTTGATTTGTCTACCGGACGGATTGCGTCTGGCAGATCCAGAATTCCACGTGCCCGGTAGGGTGGATATACTTTTAGGAGCAGGACTCTTTTGGCAATTAATTTGCAAAGACTCTATTCAGCAAGCAAAGGGAATACCAGGCTACAAGATACACTGTTAGGATGGATAGTAGGAGGGGAGCTCATCGACACAGATTAGAAACTCCTAAAAGCTTTTGCGGGCTTGTAACAAATGCAGAGCTGAAAGCGCAGTTAGAGCGGTTTTGGAATCAAGAGGAGACGCAAGAAAAGCGAAGTCTCACCAAGGAAGAAGCTGATTGTGAACAACAGTTCATGAAATCAGTCAAACGAGACGATACCGGCAGGTCATCGTAGCACTTCCAAAGAAACCTGACGTCGAGCTAGGCGATTCGAGAATCAAGCGCTACGCGGTTGTATTCTCTTGAGAGGCGATTCAAGGGAAATCAAGAATTGAAGAAAGCGTATGTCCAGTTTATAGAGGATTATGAAAAACAAGGACATATGTCACTCGCAGAACAGAACTTCGAATATAAACCTGGGCAGTCATACATACTCCCGCATCAACCAGTAATTCGACCAGAT